>NC_081185.1:152018031-152277710 GCF_029867415.1 Vicia villosa
GTGAGATTATAATGAAAAACGTTGGGTGTAAGAGTGTAGAGAATTATGATTATTTGATGGATTTTGGAGTATACCCTCAATTGAACTCTCTCAATATGTGTTGCAATTTATGGTTAGGTGATGAAAGCATCAGAAAGTTTGCTTATGTTTTCCCCAATCTCCACCGGCTTCAGTTGGCATTTTGCCATACAATATCTGATGAAAGTATTGTTCATGTTTTAAGGAGATGCTGTAACATAAGTCATTTGGATTTATCAACGTCAAGGTTGAAGCTACTAGGAATGAACTTTGATGTTCCGAAGCTTAAGATGTTGAACTTGTCATTTTCAGAAATTGACGATGAAGCACTCTATTCGATCTCAAAGAATTGTTGTGGGCTTTTGCAATTGTTAATAAATGATTGTTTAAAATGCACAGAAAAGGGAGTGAAACATGTAGTACAAAATTGCACACAACTGAGAGAGATCAATTTGGAAAACTGTCTAAATGTGCGCACTGATGTCGCTCCCTCAATTCTATTTTCAAGTCCATCATTGAGAAAGATAACTGCTCCACCTTATATTTCTTTCAATATAAGTCAGAGGAAACTCTTCTTGCAGCGAGGATGCGTTGTGTGCTGAAGTTTGAACTCTGAAATCTAAGATGTCTTTGTTTTCATATTACTTGTATCCCGGATGATTGGGCCATTTTTTTTTTAATGTGAAGCAGAAGCTCTGCCATGTTTTTAAATGAGAAAGTTTATCTTCAATTTCTAAATGCATCAAATGATACATACATCAGTCACTATGATTATTATTCTGTTTTGTTTGTTGAAAAGTCTTCTGTCCTCTTATTTTCTTAGCATTGATTAGTAGCTACAGCAAGCAAGCCTTTTGCTATTAGCAAGGCAATTGAATTTAGTCATATGGAACTATGATATTGGGGTGCAATAGAGTTAAGCATTGTGAAGAATCAAAATAACTTTTTATTGAGATTATTGAGGAACAATGTCTCACCCAATTCAGTTACTAAAATCGACAAATTTACAATTGAAAAATTGGTATGGTGGCCAATTCAATTCTAAACAGAAAGGATTGTTATGATCAGGTTTCTAAAAAATAGTCTGCCGATACCTATACTATTATCACCAACTTTTATGTTAAAAAATAAATTGTAGTTAATTTACACCGTGACGACAGCAATCAATATTGCGATACATGTACCGACCGAAATCGTGGAAGACTTTACGCGCCCGCGACTGTTTTGTAAAATCCTAGTTATGATTAAGAGTTAACAAATAACCAATTATGATGACACTTAATCTTTTGGGACTGCTGGGTCTGTCGGCTAGTATTGTAAACCGAAACCTGTAATTGTTTTTTTGAGCTATTTGATATTTTCTGTGTAATGAAGTCTCATATGTCTCAAATGTTACCTCTAAATATTTTTGAATTTTAATGTTTGGTATCATACTATTCTATTTGGATATTTCTGATGGCCGGGTGTTTACATTTCCAGATATGGCAATTTGGTATTCCTAGGTTGGCTTCATAATTTTGTGATTCAAATAGCTCGATTCATTCATTTGTTTCTTATTTACATGTATATACTATCTGTTTTGTGACATTTTGCTTAGGATGTTAATTGTTCCTAGTTATGTGTTTAAATGATTATTGTTTGAATATGAGATATAATAAGTGTTAGTACTAATTAGATATGGTAGATAAATCCCGAATCGGCCACCCTCATCTTGAATTTAACAGAAAAAATGATTTAATCGGGGGCGTCGACGGCTGTGATTAAAAAACATAATTTTTAATTACGGGCAGAGATGTTGGTACCCGCACTCAGTCTCTCTGCCCCAGTATATTAAATTTCATTTGTTACTCTTATTTTTAATAATTTGGTTACTCATTTATATTTTTTAGAGGTTAAAGATAGTGCACTGTCAGTGTAAAAAAGTTGTATACTGTCATTCAATAAAAAGAAATCGTTTTGTCATGTCATATAAACTTTTTTAAAGTTATAGTCTGATTTGTCCTAATTCATAGTCGTGATTGATTGACAGTGTAAAACTTTTTTACACTGTCAGGATATCACCGATGTTCTCTATTTTTTATATTAAAATAACATATTTATTAGAATTATTATATATTAAATAAAAATTATCAAACATATTTATTTTTAAAGTTGTTAAGTCATTGAAAGAACTTTTGGAGATAAAACTGAGGTCATTTTAGTCATTTTTTATATTCATCTTATTTTACTTTATTATTTAATTTAATAAAAACTAATTATCTTCCACTAATTTTCCACTAACTTATTTTATATCATCTTCAACTTCTGTTTTTATCTTCCCTCACCACTTTCTTTCTATTTAATTGTAAATTAATTTAATAATATTATATATATACCATTATCTCTTCAACTACCTCCACCACTTTGAAGTTGTTAAGTCATTGAAAGAACTTTTGCAGTCAAAACTGAGGTCGTTTTAATCATTTCTCATATTCATTTTATTTTACTTTACTATTTATTATTTAATTTAATGAAAACTAATTCTCTCCCACTAATTTCCCACAAACTTATTTTATATCATCTTCAACTTCTGAAATGTGAACCAATAACCATACTTCTCCAACTGAACATTCTATTCCTTCCTTATGAATGAACATTCTATAGAGATAAAGAATCTAGCTATAGAGATGTATTTAAAAGTTATTTATATTGGCATTAGAGACATGAAATCATTTTATGCTATGTGGACGTGTTCTTTTGATAAAAGAAATATTATTTGTATAATTATATTTTAAAAGAGGAGGGCCTAATTGTGAGGCCTAGTTCGGAGTATCCATTTTATTTAGCAGACAGAAGACACCGGTCACAAACCCAAAGAGGAGGGCCCAATTGTGAGGCCTAGTTTGAAATATTCATGTAGCAGACAAGAAAACATGTGAGAGACATCCTCAATAATCGAACACTTGACCCAAATCATTCATGCATTGCTTTTCGGTGAATATAATCAGACGACATCCTATATCTCACGTTACCATTTATACACCCGAAGGCG
Source organism: Vicia villosa (assembly GCF_029867415.1). Taxonomy (NCBI): domain Eukaryota; kingdom Viridiplantae; phylum Streptophyta; class Magnoliopsida; order Fabales; family Fabaceae; genus Vicia; species Vicia villosa. The sequence continues at coordinate 152,021,081 of NC_081185.1, forward strand.
CGTCACTTTAGGTATTATCTAATTCTCCATCTCAAACTACATCTATGAAACTTTAGTGAGTTGTCCATTGAAGGGATAACTTCGCAGGCGAGGCCTCTGTTGTACTAGAAGTTCTCGCTGCCACACCAAATAAGCCCATTCCTTTATTATACATATTTCTTATTCCACTATAGAACAATGACATTATCTATGAGAATCAAATACGGATCCCCTAAAGTTCTCGTGAAAACCATAATCTCTTCCGCTTCACCTGATCTTCTTTCTACTCTTGCATTTGGTCGATCTTTCGTGAATCATGGCAACATCCAAGTCCACTCAGCTAACCGTCAATCGATGTCGTTGCTGCAACAATTAACATTCTTTATCTAGCGAGAGAGGCTCCACCTCTTTCAACAACAAGAGTCGATCCAATTCTGGTGATATTATAGTTTAACCTAACTCGTCCTTACAAAAACCGGTTGGTAAGATGAGGAGTGTCACTCTATATAAACTCTTTCAATGATCTATCTCCAACCAATGTGGGACTTTAGGATCTTCCTAATACACTCCCTCACACCCAAAATTCTTTTTGGGGTTGGTGTGTGGATATTAACGGTGGGCGGTAGAGTTTGACCTAACTCATCCCTACAAAACTGGTTGGTAAGGTGAGGAGTGTCATTGTTTACCCAAATTTTTGGTAAACAACCGCTAGTTTCTTATTAAAGTTTACTTTGCATAAAGAGATAATATTGACTTGTGTTTAATGCATAAAGAGATAATATTAAAGTTCTACTATTGTTTGACTTGTGTTTAATGCATAAAGAGATAATATTGAAAAGAACAGCACACATAATTTAAGGAAGTGAAAAGAGAAAAAGGTCAGAAGAAAACGACGAGAAATGAAAATACCAAAAGCATAATTATGGTATGCACACGTACATTTCCAAAAAGTAACACTCGTTTCTCATTTTTTGCACAGAGATGTAGAGTATTCTTTTGTAACATAAAGATGCAAAACCTAAAACCTACAAACAACACTGCTTATATAGATTTCTGAAATAATAATTGTCCTAACGATCGACTAAGCATATGCTAACACATGTCTCGATCATGCAGTCTCTGCCTACCAGACTTCCACGTGTTCTAGAGAAACAACTGTCAGGTCTTATCCATTACCTTCGACTTCGACTGATTCTAACAGACACGTGAATGTTTCTAAGTCTTTTCTTTCCAAGCACAATACCCATGAAATTTACCCCCTTTCGAATGCATACCCATTTTGTCGAAGATAGAGGACCATATTCAAAGGCCTCCAAATTTTATACAAAAATAAGGAGTCGAAATTCAGGGATAACAAATTGCCCGCTTTAAAAGACCAGTTTTTACTAAAACTTTGAAGGAGAAAACTGGCGTTTTGAATTCTTTTATTTTCGACTTTCATAATACTGACGTCAACGCCATAATTATGCTACGATTTCCAAGATAATAATCATTGCCTAACTCCTAGGTAGTGGGCTATTAACTGCCACCACTCCCCTATTTCAGTTTCCCAAGCATTTGAAATGACGTTTCTTTTCACACCCTCACTTGGTGACGCAATCCCTAGGTCAAAAATCTTTCTATAAAAGCTTCTTGACGCTTTTGTTCAAAATCTTCCTCACATGCATTTTATCACTTTTCTTTGAAACTTCTCCTCTCCAACTCTTAAAATTTCCCTTTAACGTTCGAAGCTTTTGACAATGGTTGTCATGTCCACCGCATACGACATCTGCGCAAACCCTCTGGCTGCCATCATATCACGTGAATATGGAGAAAAAGGGCTAGTTTTTTCTCCTCAACCTTCATCAGATGAAATGAAACTCACTATCTGGAAGAATCAAATGTTGATTCCCTTCCAAGCTTCTGACAAGCTTTTGGCTTTTGCAGGTCCGTATCCTGACCACCGGCCACACCCTAGCAAGGTACAAGCGTTATTTCCCTCTTTCGCTTCCACTATGCATGTTGCATTTGAGAAAAATCGTCAACTGGACTTGAAATTCATGGATCCTGCAATAAGCGTATTCAGTTCAACTCCACCGCCCGAAAACAAAGACTACCTAGCTTGGCTTAATGAATTCCAGGAGAAGAAACAACAAAGGTGGAAATAACTAGCCATCTTCGACTCCATTCAACTATCGAGAAATGATCATAAGGTTAATTCTAGCATGTTAATTTCCTCTCTCTTCTTTTGGGAAGGCTCGACTAACACTTTCCATCTTCCTTGTGGAATGATGACTCCAACGCTCTTCGATGTAGTAACTATTACAGGGCTTTTGCCTTCAGGGGAAACCTTTGACCCCACACTCCCAATGGAAATAGAATTCAACTTTAGTAATGCCACTATCACCAAATACATTATGGAGCACCATGTTTAAAATTTGAAACAATGTCTTACATCATCAACTCGGTTTTACGTTGAAAGCATACGTCAGTTAAATTTAGTTATTTCGTATTTACATCATTCTCTCTCAAAGTTTGTTAAAGTTAAAAAAGGAAAAAAAACAAATAGATTTAATTTTTTGAAGTTTCATTTTTTTTTTGTATATGACAGTTGATGGCATAAGAAATAGTGAATATGAGTGGATTGACTTCAAAACATGCATGTTTATTTTATTAGAATCACTAGTTAAAAGATAAAAGTTTACACCAAATACAACTTAGCAATTAGAAAATTAAAAATAAAAGCCTAATCATCCTAGGGATAAGCTTCTCCGTTGATCAATTTGACTTTTAGGAAGTCCTTCTTAGTTCTTCGATTTGTTAAAGCATGGGGCAACCTTTGTTTTTCTTCGTTTGAGGCATACCAATTCTGTCGATAAGGAAATTGATATTGATATTGTTGATTTTGATATGGAGGAATCACCAATGACAGTTGTATGTGAGGCGTTGTAGGCTTTTGACTTCTATGATGAAGGGTTGCCTCCTCTCTCCAATAGGAATTGTACTCCTTTGAATTCGTCAATAGCTTTTGCGTTTGTTTGTGAGTATCGGGAAATAAGCTAACTGGATGAAAGTTTGTTGATGACAAACAATGAATGCATTACTGTGCGTTGGCCTACTACCATCGTTTGATGGTGATCGTGTGGTCCCTTAAGTTTAACTCAGGGGTGTTTGATCAAAGCAGATTGAACATGCGATGATGGTTGAAGGAACATAGTATGGATCTAGCATAGGATCGTAATTCAATGATCCTCATCACGCCTCCTGTTGAAGGCCACGTGTCATTATATATGCCACACATAGAGAGTATATGAATTAGTTGTTTTGACTAGGGAATATCATAGAGACGCACAAAGGATTGCACCATAGCAACCTCACCACGCGGCTAGTTGATGGCGACGTGTTGCAGACTAGATGAAGTCACAGAGGGAGTATACGTGGGTTATCCTCCCATTTTGTTTTTTTTCTCTCTCTTCTCTCCTCTCAAAATTTATAGGCAACGGTAAAGGCATACGGCCTGGCAAATGTATGAATGTATGTTAGAGCACATCAATGGGATTACTGGGTAGCAGTCAACCCACGTGGCCTGTTGAAGGAAACATGTTGCAAGCATAGGGAAGCCTAGAGAGACAATTATGGACATAAAGAAACCCTTCAAGGGCTATGGATAATGTTATGCAAAAGAGAACCCCTACATGCTAGGGACTGTAATATAGAAAAGGGAAATCCCTACAGGCTAAGGATTGTAATTGTTAAACTAAAACCCTTATGGATTTAGGAAATGAAACCCAAACAGATTCATGGATACTGATTATATGAAAGAAAAATATTTGCGGGTTAAGGAATAGAAATAGGTCGTCCTTCGTGGGAAGGTTTACTATAAGCGGTATATTAACAAAATAACCTATTGGAGGGTTCTACACAAGGTTCTAAGTTTATTCTAGCCGTCCCAATGAAAGTTTAGAATTTATATGTCTTATTTTAAAGAAACATTTTTGTAGCTGTCCATGTGGTTTGCTAATTTAACTCGCACAAGTTAATTTATGCAATTTATTACAAATTTAACTAACACAAAGCTCGTTAATTTATGCAATTTATTACAAACTTCGTTTATTTTCATATATTCAACTCTCATTTTCTATATAATGACATCTCTAATAGATAATTTGTAAATATCTTTGTATGACTTCTTTTAACAACACATAATTAATTTATATCTACTAGTTATAAGATTTGCTAGTTTACCCCTATTAAAAATTTGATTAAAAAATTCTCAAATTTAAATAATATAATATAAATTATATAATATAAATTCTCAAATTTAAATAATATAATATAAATCATACACATTATTATTAGTAAAAAAAATTGAAGGGTGCCATGGCCCACCCCTGCGGCTCCTACCAACTTCCGCCACTGTTGTTAATTTTGTTAGAATTATGAAATTGTTATGATGTATGTTGCTGTATTTGAATTTGTGTTGATCATAGTTGAAAAGTAATATTGACAGGATTTTGTTCTCGATGTTGTTAGAAGTTTGAAATCAATTTATGATATATGTTGCTTTATTCTTTTAGGGATGAACTCTTTAGATTTTCAATCTGTTTGAGATTGAGAGAACTCATTAGATTAACATCAAGAATAAAGATCTTGCAATAAGGCTTGGCCGAGGATATCTATAACATATTTGAATTTATAAAGATTATATTTGAAAATTAACATATTTGAGTTTATAGAGAATATAGTTGAAAATTAACAATGAAGTTTTTTTTGTTGTTAATCAGACTAGAAAGATGAAATTCCTCAAATTCCTGGATGGCTGATATCTAATCAACTTGATAAGCAAATTGAAGCAAGTAAACGATTCACTATGCTAGTAGAGTAGGGTACATTAATAAATTTAATTATCACACATTCTTGTAATATATAATTTTAACATTAAACTATGAGGTAATTAACCAAGATGTTGTGCCTCAATTGATTAATTTTTTGGCAAATGGCGATACCACAAATTCTTGCCACACAGAGTCTTGCCAACATCTCCCGAGAAAATGCAGCGCAAACACTCATTATAATTCAGCAACCTCACTGGTAGACTCATTAACGTTAAAGTTTTTGATCTTGTGGATAACTCGTGGCAATGTAATTAAGACTTGTTTGAGGATTTACTTCCTCATGAGTGCAATTCCACCATAAAATTCAGATATTAAATCAGATGATTGTGTTTGGAGTGGCACGATTAAAGAAAATTTTACAGTCTCTAATATTTAAATTAATAACATGAATTTATTTTCTAATTCGCTGTATTATATAGCCCAAATTCTTAAAAAAACTTATAATTAGTATATTTTATGATGCTTGAAAGTCGTATCTAAAATACTTCAATAAAATTATAGAAAATAAAATGTTACTTTGAATAAGAGGAGAAATTTTTGTGTCTACACCAATAACATGAAGTCCATTAGTTTAGAATTTTATTTATTTATTTTTTAAATTTTATTATGTTTAAATCTTTATATCTTTCTTTATTTTTAAAATTATATTGAAAATACAAACTATCAAATTATTAATAATTTTTTGTATAAATGCAATCAACATAAAAAAAAATCATATCAACATATTTTAAATAATTTTTTTTAACTTTTATATTTTTTTCTGACAATAGATATTTCCATTTATTTTTTATCTTACCATCAACAATAGCCTAACTTCTTCAACAAAAATTGTATTAAAAAAATATATTTTGTGATTTTTGAAACCCTACATCTACAAAACACGTTAATAACAATTGTTAAATATGTTTGGAATTCAACCTCCAAAGCTAACTCTAAGGGCTAGGTTGTCCTTACAAAATTTACACCCAATCATGCATTGTGAGATTTGAAACAAACACCAACAACACAACACAACTATTCAACTTCAACAATAATAAAAACATGATTCATAAAATAGTAATTGCATGATGAACACATGGTTTTAGAAACATGACTAAGAATTAGCAAATAAAAAGCTAACTCTAACGGTGAGGTTGCCCTCACAAAATTTACACTCAATCATGCATTGTGAGATTTGAAACAAACTCCAACAACACAACACAACTATTCAACTTCAACAATAATAAAAACATGATTCATAAAATAGTAGTTGCATATGATGAACACATGATTTAAAAAACATGACTAAGAATTAGCAAATAATAAAAAACTAAGATGTTGAATTATAGAAAGACTAGATTAGAAGAAGTGAAATATATATTGTCACAGGTAAATGTTTATCTTTTGTTGCTTCAAAGTTTACACCAATAAAAAAAACTAAAAATAAGCAAATATTAACAAAAAAAAAATCAAGGCATATGAGAAAATAATAATTACAAGATGAATAATTAAATTAATAGAAAAATATAACCTTGTTTTAATGAAAGTTTTTAGAATTTATATGTCTTATTTTAAAGAAACATTTTTGTAGCTCCATGTGGTTTGCAAATTTAACTCACAAGGGTTAATTTATGTAATTTATTACCAATTTAACTATCACAAAGCTCATTAATTTATGTAATTTATTACAAACTTTGTTTATTTTCATATATTCAACTACGATACATAACATCTCTAATAGATAATTTGTAAATATCTTTGTATGACTTCTTTTAACAACACATAATTAATTTATATCTACTAGTTATAAGATTGGCTAGTTTACCCCTACTAAATATTTGATTAAAAACTTCTCAAATTTAAATAATATAATATAAATTATACAATTTTTTTTAGTATTACTGACACTTATTTTAATATATATATATATATATATATATATATATATATATATATATATTATTGTATTTGTAGAAATAAATATGATATATTTCTCATTTTAATTTAGTGGTGAAGTATTCTTTCTTTTTCATCACGACATCAAGTGTTTTAATTTAAAAAGAAATTAAAAATAATTTTAATTTAAAAAGAAATTAAAAATAATATTCATATAATATAAATAAAATAAAATAAGTTGTTTTAACTTGATAATACACCAATTTTAAAGTTGATGTTAAGTTAGAAAAACACTCTAAAAGACTAAAATGCTCGAGGATAAGTTAATATCATGCGCATTATTACTAGTGAAAAAAATTGAGGGGTCCCATGGTCCACCCCTGCTGCTCCAACTAAGCTCCGTCACTGTTCTTAATTTTGTTAGAATTATGAAATTGTTATGATGTATGTTGCTGTAGTTGAATTTGTGTTGATCAAAGTTGAAAAGTAATATTGACAAGATTTTGTTATCGATGTTGTTAGAATTTTGAAATTAATTTATGATATATGTTGCTTTACTTATTTTAGAGATGAACTCTTGTGATTTTCAATCTCTTTGAGATTGAGAGAACTCTCTTGGTTATATTAACATCAAAATTAATATATTTGAAAATTAACAATAAGGCTTGGCTGAGGATATCTCTAACATATTTGAATTTATAGAGATTATAGTTGAAAATTAACAATGAAGTTTTTTGTTGTTAATGATGCTAGAAAGATGAAATTTCTCAAGTCCCTGGGTGGTTGATCTTAAATTAACTTGATAAGCAAGTTGAAGCAAGTAAACGATTCATTATGCTAGTAGAACAGGGTACAAAATTTCCCTCTTAAAAACTTTATCACCCTTCATCAAATATTTGACACCTAAATATAAACCATAAACCTTTTATCCACTAACATCCTCCACACCACCTTTTTATAATAAATAATAGCTAAACTTGTCTAGCCTTCGCACCTCCAAGCCTTCGTTAGCTTGATTGGTGCAAACTTTTTACCATTTAATTAAGTGAGTTTTCCTATCAGCCTCACTCACACCCCCTTAAAAATATTGGAATAAGGATTCAATAAAAAATAATATCAAAAGGAGTCATGAAGAAGGAGAAGAAATAAATTGGTAAATAAGACAAGACATATTTGAATAATATAAGACGATCTTCAATCAATCAATTTTTACTTTTCAACTCATAAAGTTTCAACTTGATTAACTACACCATATAATTTCAAAAATAAAGATGTTAGGAAATAATATAAGAACAAGACTGATTATGCATCTGGCCTTAAGTTTTGATGAAAACTTTACATGTTATCTTAAAGAACGATTGTATACACTAACAGCTTTTTAGTGTGCGACTTTTGCCTTGAAGGTTCTGACTCTGGTAAGAAGGTGTGTGACGTCGTAATGTTATAAACTCAATACTCTAGAAGAATACTAGCGTTATGTTACAATGAATGTCAAGATTCTGAAATGCTACTTCTGCAATGGTTTTAAGGAACGTTAGTACAAGAGCTTCTGATCGTGACTTTGCAAGGAAGATTTAGAGTCATTCTAAAGCTTTTTTTATGTGTCTCGTGTTCTGAAGATGCTGTCGACGAGGTTCTGTTGAACAAGTTTTGAAGATCTGGAGACATCTCTTCTAAAGACCAAGTGTTGAAGACTCTAAAGACAAGATTTTGCTGAACAGGTTTTGAAGATTCAAAGACTTAGGTACTGAAGTCTCAAGTACTGATCATCTACAACATGCTGGTAATCGAAATGGTGAAGAGGATGAGTTTCGTGATTTGGGAAAGTTCCAGAGGAACAATCCTCCAATCTTTGAGGGAGAGCATGAACCTAACAAGGCGCAAGCATGGATGAAAGTGATTGAGAAGATCTTTCGAGTCATAAATTGTGCAGATACGTATCAGAGTGTGCTGCAAGATTTTAGGAGTTGATTAAGTATTTCCCTCATTACAACAATGCGATTGCTAGAGGTCTAAGTGTCTTAAGTTTGTGAATGGTTTGAGACATGATATCAAGAAGGTTATTGGTTATCAACAGACTTTAATATTTTCTGAGTTGGTTAACAAGAGTAGGATCTATGATAAGGATAGTAGGGAGAATGCTGCCTACTATAAGAGTTTGAATGATATGAAAGGGAAAGGTCAATTATGAGGGAAGTGATATATTGATAAAGGGACACAGAAAGTTGTTTATGACAGGAAGCCAAGTGAGGGAGGATCTACTACTCTGATTAAGTGCTTCAATTGTGGTGTTGAAGGACATCATGCTTCTAAGTGCATAAAATATTATAGGATGTGTTTCAAGTGTGGCAAAATGGGTCACAAAGCTAATGATTGTAGAGTTGGTTTGAATTCGACTGGCTACAACAGTGTTCAGCAAGGGCGCATTAGTATCAAGTGTGATAAGTCAAATAAGTAGAAAGCAAAGGGGAAAGTGTTTGCACTATCTGGTTCTAAGACTGCTGTTGAGGATAGACTAATTCGAGTATGCTTTATTAATGGTACACCTTTGGTTGCTATTATTGATACTGGTGCAACACATTCTTTCATTTATTTGAATTGTGTTAAGAGATTTAATCTTGAGTTGTCTGATATGCATGGAAGTATGATTATTGATACGCCTTCTATGGGTTATGTGTCTACTTATTTTGTGTGTTTGAATTTCCCGTTGAGTATCTTTGGTAGAGATTTTGGGATTTATTTAGTGTGTCTCATGTTAGATCAACTTGATGTTATTCTTGGTATGAACTGGTTGGAGTACAATCATGTTTATATTATTTGTTTTGATAAGAAGGATATCTTTCTTGATTCTGGTGTTGAGAAGGATTTGTTTTTTTCTGCCAAGCAAGTGAATGAGTCTGCGGAGTATGGTGTTGTGTTCTTAGCTTTGATGGAAACATTGGATGTTTGTGAGAAGCGAGTGATGGGTGATTTACCTATTGTCCGTGATTTTCCTGAGGTATTTCCTAAAGATATAATTGATATGCCGCCAGAATGTGAGGTGGAGTTTGTGATCGACTTAGTTCCTGGAACTAGTTTATGACCGATGGATCCATATCAAATTTTAGCTTCTGAGTTGAAAGAGTTGAAGAGTCAACATGATGATTTTCTTGAGGAGAGGTTTATTTGTCAGAGTGTGTCACCATGGGGTGCATCTATTTTGTTGGTTAAGAATAAGGTTACATAAGGTTGTGTGTTGATTATAGACAACTGAACAAGGTAACTATCAAGAATAAGTATTTACTTTCGAGGATTAATGATTTGATGGATCAGTTGGTTGGTGCAAGCATGTTCATTAAGATAGACTTGAGGTCTGGGTATCATCAGATTCGTGTGAAAGCTGAGGATATTCAAAAGACTGTTTTTAGGACGAGGTATGGTCACTATGAGTATTTTGTGATATCGTTCGATGTGACCAATACAACTGGTGTATTAATGGAATATATGAATAGGGTTCTTCATGAGTATTTGGATCGGTTTGTGGTTGTCTTTATTGATGATATTTTGATCTATTTCGAGAGTGAGGAGGATCATGCTGAGCATTTGAGGGTTGTGTTATCTGAGTTGAAAGAGAAGCAGTTGTATGCTAAACTTTCTAATTGTGAGCTTTTATTGAAGGAAGTGAGTTTCCTTGGTCATGTGATTACGAGTGGTGATATTTTTATTGATCTGTCTAAGAATGAGGTTGTGTCTCAACGGGAAGCTCCTAAATCTGTTCCTGAGATTAGAAGCTTTCTTGGTTTAGCAAGTTATTATCGGAAGTTTATTGAAGGTATTTTTAAGTTGGATATGTTGTTGACTCAGTTGACTAGGAAGGGTTAAGATTTTATTTGGACAGCACATTGTGAAGCTGATTTTCAAGAGCTTAAGAGCAGGTTGACAACCGCTCCTATTTTTGATTTTGCCTCATCCGGCAAAACTGTTTGTTGTGTATTGTGATGCTTCATTGATGAGTTTAGGTTGTTTCGATGCAGAATCGACAAGTGGTAGCTTATGCTTCAAGGCAACTTAAGATTCATGAAAGGAAATTTTCTACGCATAACTTAGAGTTGGCTTCTGTTGTGTTTGTTTAGAAACTTTTGAGGCATTATTTGTTTGGGTCGAGATTTGATGTGTTTAGTGATCATAAGAGTTTGAAGTATCTATTTGATCAGAAAGAGTTGAATATGAGGCAGAGAAGATGGTTGAAATTCTTAAAGGATTATGAATTTTAAAGTATTAACAAGTGCACAGTCGTGTCGCATAGTCATAAAAGATATCGAATCCACAGAGACCAATGTCAACCTATTATACTTTATTGTTGATTTGTAAAGCTAAGGCTAATTAATGATTGATTAAAGGGAAATAAGACTTAGATCTAGATAAAATATTAATAGACGGATATCGGTATGTAATTCGTCAAACTTAGGGAATTCAAAGTTTCATTGGACTATCTTTAATCTAACAAAAATCCTTCCTTAAATACTGTTAATTTAAAGATCCTTTTCTCAAACTCTTGTTCTATTGAATCAGACTATGATACTAACTCGCAACGTATGCTCTCGCTATCCCATTAGCTTTAAAATCACTTTTTGAAAAAAACACAATCAATAGAATTCCTTTATCAGTAAATAATACTCATTTAAAAACCCTTATCTCAAACTCTCGCTCTGTTGATTCAGATTATGCTAGTAATCCCTAACGTACGCTCTCGCTGTCCCGCCGAGTTTAAAAGCACTTTTTGAAAATGAATAAAATCTAATTAGTTTTAATACGCTCCCGTTGTGCTTAAAACTAATGTCAAGTGTCCACTATTCAGTTTTAAATCTCAAACTCTCGCTCTATTGATTTTCAACCTTAGTCTGTTTTTACTCTCGTAACAAACTTTTTAATAATATTAATTGGATACTAAAATCAGAAAAAATGATTTTCGATAAAAAAAAATTAGGCCAATTTATTTCGGATCTCTCTGGTTTGATTAGTTTACATGCTGGTACCTAATTAGTTAGCCAGACATAATTTTCAATTCAATTATGCATAAACAGTTGTAATCAATATACTCAAGCATATTCAATAACATACAGATAGATAACATGTGATAATGATTTAAGTAAATCAAGATATTGAAAATAAGAAACCTGAAATAAAACGGTACTGGAATTAAACTTCAACTTCAAAATACTAGAACATTCCACCACAGGTTGGCCGAATCTGCTCTTTAAAATTCTTGAACTGAGAAACAAAATAAGGAAAATAAAAACCAGAATCTAACGTAAGGTTAGATGTAGTATAAAGTACACAATAGTCATCGGTGTAGAGACTATTGTGAGAAAAGAACCGGAAAAAGAATTAAGACTGGAAAAATAAAGCTGAAAAAATAAATTGCTGGAATGCAGAAAATAATGCTCAAGAACTAAAATCAGAAAAAGTGGACAAGAGAAACTATGGCTGAGACAAAATATGGTCCAACCCCCTCTCGTTGGTCTCAAGTGTTCCTTATATAGTGTTAATGTGATAACTTCTCTTTCCAAAATTCTCGCTCGTCCCCAGTCTTCTGTTCCTCAAATATAGGGAGAACTTAAATTCATTTGACTTGGTGGAGTCCAACGTGCATAAGAGGTCTTGGCAAGAAAATTGAAGGCGTGGTTCTTGATTTTCAAATCCACTTGAATGAGTCTTGAGACGGGGGTCTCAAGTTAGTGATTGGAGACGGGAGTCTCCATCTTTGGAGACGTGGGCCTAAAGTGGTGGGCCTTGGAGGCGGGCGCCTCCCTTTGTGAGGTGGGCCTTGAAGGTTGGGAAAAAACTTAGTGGAGGGTTGAATAAGTGATTATTTTTCTCTCGGAACAATAGACAGAACAAAGTTAATTTTATCCTAGTTTGTTTGCAACTCAAACTACTCCAGTCCACCATCCTCAGGTGATTTGCCTCTCTCAATAAGGACTTAATCCACTATAATTAGAACCTGATTACAATTGCACAACCAACTGGTGTGACTAACAATACAATTCACGAGTCAAACTGCTGGTGACTAACAACCTGTACAAATCAACTGTTTGTGACTAACCAACTTCTAAGACTCAACTAGTCCTAGACTTCTTAAGACTTCTGACACAGCTGGTCTCTCAAGGAACTGTTATAGAGTAACTTCAAATGACAGTGTTTAGGATTGCTTTTATAAAGCATTAATCACAACTGTGATATTTCACTAATATTTGGTACAAAGACTTTGAACTCAGAATATGGATATGAAAACTTTTCTTCAGCGAGTTTTGATGTATCTTCACACTTTGATAATTTTTTACAATAATGAGGTTTGTGTGTGTAATCGTTATTGTTGATGTTTCAAACGAACATGAATATATAGCTCAAGGATTTTTTGTCGTTAACTTGATTCTTGAACGAAACATTTAATGCTTGCGTGTTGCTTTTCGTTTTTGTTCTCTCCAATGAGCTGCATGTGGATAGCTTCTTCAATCAACCTTGGGAGTTGCGCTTTTAAGTGTTGCAACCGCCTTGCTAATGATTATGTCTTTAACGGTATCTTTCTTTTTGAATCAAACTTCATGATCTTCTGTTCAGCTTGGAATATATCTTCTGTAATAGTATGTTTGCAGCGGTTTTGGTGCTTTATCAGAAGTTGCCTTAAGACTTGAGCATTTTTGCATTTGTTCATCTTTGCGCATTAAGCAGTGTTTTAAAAACCGGACCGGACCGGACGGTCGGACAGGTCAAACCGAAAACCGGCCAGATAACCGGTCTGGTTCAATGGCTGGATTGAGAATGTCATTAAGCCGGTATGAATCGGTCAAAACCGGTGTAAACCTCTAAAACCGGGAAAACCGACAGTTTTTGTGAACCGGCGGTTTAAATGCATTTCTTAATTTTTTAAAATTTTTATTTATTTTAAAAAACTAAAACAACGTCGTTTTGACTATTTTAACAAAAAATAAAAATAAAAAAATTGTTTCAGATGCGGTTGATTTTGTTACCGATAATTTTGATATTGAAGAAGGAGATCCCAACATTAAAATAATTTTTTTATTGAAGTTAAATTTAGTAGACAATGGGATTATTTTGTTATAAATTATTCAATTAGATTATAGTGCGATTAAACTTTTGTTTGCAATTATATTTTATAATTATGTACCATTTTATTGTGTGTGATACCTATGTGTAAAATTTGAATTTAAATTATAAACTTGTGAATTTATTTATAGTATGATATTTTCAAAAAATTTAAGTGCTAGTTATATTTTGTAGAGACTGAATCATCCGGTTCGACAGATTTTATACCTATATAATTTTGTTATAACAACCGGTCTATTCAACTGAGTTATCCGGTTTAACCCAGTTTAGTCATGCGGTTCGACCAATGACTCGGTGGTTCGACCAATAAACCAGTGACTCAGTACCCTCATCGGTTTGATGTCCGGTCCGGTTTTTAAAACACTGACATCAAGTTATGATGGTAATTATATTGAATCATCTTTTGAAATCAGAAACACATAATTAGAGCACCACATTTGCTTATACAAAATTTATTTGCTTGTTATCATCAAAACACTAAAAATATGATTAGAACCAAACTATGTTCTAACAGGGGTCTCTTAAATTCCTTCGTGGGCTGGGCCTCTTATATATTTTCTATCTCTTTATTCTACTTTGCACCTTCATTTTGCTATATTACCTCACCTCTTATTTCTCTTGCTTTTTAAGTCAATTCCTTCTTCTTTTCTCAAATAATTCTCGCATGAACATAATACCTGAAACAATGAAAATACCAGCATAATACTAAAATAAAGTAATTTAATTAAACGAAAATACTAATATTATTTATGAGAATTAAATCAAATATGTTATATAAATTCATGTTATCAAACTCCCATACACTTGAGCCTTTGCTTGTCCTCAAGAAAATAACCAATCTCATAAACACGAGTCTGACACAAATACATGATATAACGCGTATCGTACGTGGTTGAGTGGCACATGTTAGAAGGAAGATACTCGATTTTAACACTAATGATACATAGATGACACGAAATCATAGAACATGATCAAAAACTTCTACCCTATGCAAACCAGTCCGAATCATTTTATCATAACTCAACCTAGTTCTTTCTGTTTTAATTAACCCACTTTCATTTGGGCGCAGTCACTATAAGCCCTTTATCCTTACACGCACATAGTAGAGTTTTCGGTTAGTGAGTATGATTCTTTTAAGCATAGATTTCTGGCACAAATATATGGTATACTCCTTTTGTTTCATCCAATTGTAATTTGCGGGGGTTCGAACCATAGTCCGCCCTACAAAGTTCAATACCAGAGACTTCTGAACCAACCGACAATGAGATTCTTTTATTATATTTTTATAGTTCATTAGGGCTTGGAAATGAGCTGGGACATAGTACTTCTTTGATACACCTCGACAACAAAGATGAAAAATCTTGAAATTGATAAAAGCTCAAAACAATGATAAACCTGCATACAACATGGTTGGCATTAACCACTTAAATTTGCAAAACAATGATAAACATAATCACATGTTTTGTCACCAATAATGACAAACACTGACCTATGCCAGGATTTTAGCTTCTTCGATAACGCTTTGACTTGATCCAATTTCATCTGACGGACACTAAATAGACGATTTCAAAATGATCTTGAGCATGTTCCTCCGTAAGTGATCTCTATTTCACACTTTCTTCCCTACCTGCATAGACAACCTAAAAAATTGAGTGAATATAAATATGATCTCCATTTCACACTTTCTTTCACATTCAAAAGATCTAGACCATTATGTAAATTCTTAATGACTTATTACTTCCTATAGATATGATGGATATAAGCCTTCTTATAAACTAAAAACTACTCTGTTATAGAATGTTTTATCTTTGTATATAGTACTATAATAACACTAATTATTGGATCTTTCAAAGGATAGTTTCAAAAAAAATTCAAAACTCTAAAATTAATAGCCGATGAACCTTGAAAGTAAAAGTTCACTGTCTTTCTCATCCTTATGGATGGAAAGATGACATGATCGACAGCTGTTAGATAAAAGTAGGAAAAAAAAAGTTAGACATATTTGTTCTATACATATGCGAAAGGATAAAACATTTAGATCGCAACTTGCATTCGAGTTACAACCCATATCAGATTCTTTTTGCACATTTCTAGTGAAGAAAGCATAGGAGTAAATTCATTCAAAAGTATTAGTAACATCACCAAAGAACGAACTGCAAAAGTATAAAAATATAATTATTATTGACAACTTAACCAACTCCATTTTGAGTTTTGCAGTGCAACATTTAGGCAAATTCTTTGCAGAGCCCTAATAGGAGAAAAAATTAGTAGAATAACATACACAAGTTAACAACAAACTTGACAATAGAGAGCTTAGTAAATCAAGAAAAAATTACAAGTGAAAAGTTGAAATTAACCCTTTACAAGTGAAAAAATTACAAGTGAAAAATTGAAATTAACTCCTGTTGCAATCGTCTGGATAGTTGTTAATTAAATTGTAAAGAACTTTGTTAACTAAAAAAATAATAAAAATTCAAAAGAGAAACACAGCCATCAATAAAATCGAATATACTTTTTCTTCTTCACTTGAAATTGAAACTACACTCCACAAATAGATCTCCATCTTCTTCTTTGCTTGAAATCAATACCACAACTCATAAGAATATTTTCATATTCATCTACACTTGAAATTAAAACACAATCCATAAACAGATCTACAGGAAAGAAGGAATAAGAACAAATTAGTTGAATGGGTATAGTTTAGAAACCAAAAACACACATTAAAGCATAAAAATGAGGAAGAAAGTGGGCAAAGATACACCTATCGACAACTGAAGAAGAAGGTAGTTCCTTCTTCAAAGCATCAAATGTGAGATCTTCACCCTCAGTTTTTTAGAGACCACCAACATCTCTTAACCAGCCCCGTCAGATCCACCATTATAGAGAATAACAGACATGCCTTCATAGTTTATCGAAGAAGAAGGAAGAGAGAAAATAGTTTTTGAAAAAGAAGGAAGAGAGAAAAGGGAAAATGGGTTCTCTCTATAAGGAACTAGTAAGGAGAGAGACATGAAAAAGGGAAAAGTGAAAAGTGAATGGAACTTTGTCTCTGCTAGGGTTTCAGGAGAGAAGGAGGAAGACAAGAAAAGTGAGGGAACTTTATTTTGAATTTTGAAGTGACCAGACCCGGTTGAATGAAAGCATAAAAAATTTATGCCACTTGTCAAAATGAAACTCTTGGATTGGTCTATTTATTTTGAATTAATAAATTACAATTAAGGGCAAAATGTAGTGTAAATAAAATTTGAGATAAAGGGTAAATTAGGGAGTACAGTGGCATGTTATAATCTTGATTAGGTAGTTGATGACATATTAGACAGGTTTGTTTTACCTTTAAAAAAATACTATTTTTTAGATAAAATGGGTGATACATTGACAGTGTAAAATATTTTTACGCTGTCAATCAATCATCACCATGTATCCAATTAAATCACTCTTTTATTTTAAAAATAATAATAATGACATGGTAGATTGATGGTTTTCTATTAGATGACAATGTAAAACTATTTTACACCGTCAGTGTACTATCTTTTAACTTTTTTATATTTTTTAAAAATAAATTTTATAAATTCATTTTTTAAATATTATAATTCTTTAATATTATTAATTTTAAGTTGAAAGATTAGTTTTAATATCCCATAATATAAACATAATTATTGAAGATTAAAATATTATTAAAATCATAATTTTTTAAAAAAATATATATTTTAAAAATGATTTTTATAAAATTTAAAATATTCTTAAATTAAGTGATTTTAAAATTTTTGATATCTAAGAAAAATTTTAATAAAATAATAAAATACTTAAAATAGATTTTAAAAATAATTATTCAAACCAAATTTTTATGAAAAATTTGTTTATAAACTTTTTTTTTACACAAAATTATCTTACACTATAAAAATTAATTTTAAAAAAAATGCAAAGTTTCTTAATATTTGTTTAAGGATTTAATGGAAATACACCGACAGTGTAAAGCAGTTTTACACTGTCAGTAAAATCCAAACCGTTAATTTTTATAAATGTTTGACTTTTTCTTTAAATAACATTTAAAGTATTTATTTTCAAAGGTTGTGATGCACTGACTTGAAAAGAATTTTACATTGACAGTGCACTATGTTTAAGCTCTTTGTTTAAATACTAATTTCTCAAATCAACCTTAGGATACTCTCCCTTTTTACGGGTTTTTTTTATTTCTCCATAGAAAATAAATCTTTTTTCAATTCCTAAAAAGCCTTTTTTTTTCTATTTCTCCAAAGAAAGAAATATTTTTTTTCAATTCCTAAAAAGCCTTTTTTTTTTCTATTTTTTCATGGAAAATAAATCTTTTATCAATTCATAAAAAGCCTAAATAATATGTACATGTAGTGAGAGGAATTAACTTGCCACCCCCAAATTTTTACCTGCCACCCCTCAATTTTATTTATTCCAATTTTATTCCTGTTTAAAAAATATGAAAAACAAAAGATCTCTATAGCAAATTTTCCGTACAAAATACCGAAAATTTAGTTAATGTGAAATTTCCGGTGGAACATACTGGAAATTTTGTTACTGCCGGAAATTTCAAATTAACTAAATTTTCGGTATGTTGTAATTTTTGACTTTTTAAACGGTTGAGATTTTGTCGACACTTTTGGAGGATTCTCTACAACAGTGGAAGCTCTACCACCTCGGCGCAGAGGTGCACGGAAACCCCCTACCCGCCTGCTCAGTCTTTCGTTTCCGGTTAGAACAGGTCGGAGGAACGCGTCCAGCACTTAAGACTGGCGTACCTGCCTCATCAGCATCAATCCGAGCACGAGCATGGACTCTATCGATGGCCCGACCCGCAACAGCACCATCCCTGCCTCTAGTCCTCACTGAAAAAAATTAAAAATATAAGATAAATAACATTTTAAAAAAAATAGAAATACTGGAAATTTCAAAATTTTCGGTAATAGAGAATATATCGAAAATTTCAAAATTTATGGTATATTTAAAATTTTATAAAGATACAGAAAATTGTGAAATTTCTAATACAAAATACTGTAAATTTTCGATACAAAATACTGAAAATTTCACAATTTTCGGTAAAAAAAATACCAGAAACTTGTTATCGCGAAATTTTGGTACGCTGCTCAAATTTCCGGTATCGCCCAAATATTTAAAATTTCCGGTTATCCACGCAGATTTCAGAAAATGTGATAAATAATTTTTGTTGGACATTTTGATCTTTTCAACCATTTTGGGGGGTGCCTGAAATAATTTGAAGGGTGGCAAGACAAATTCTCATATAATGATGTAAATGAATATCATGAAGATAGTATGATATTTGTGTTCATCCCGTTGGATAAATACGATATTCATATTCGTTCTATATTCGAACAAATATTCGTTAAACGGATAATTCATAGATTTTATGACATCTACGAATATTTACAGATATCCATGAATAACACTATTTTTATAAAATTATATTTTGAAAAAATTATTTTCAATTTCTTTTAAAGACACAAAACGTTATTATCACATAACATTCATATAAATTTCCCTTATTTTATCAATAAACTTTCATCAAATTAATTTCCAGCGCTGCATAATGTCGATATTTTATGCCTTCCTAGAGAACATAATGGAAGTCTTTGGCTGCATAATGTCGATCTTTTATTACTTTCTAGAGGACATAAATGGAAGTCTTCGTGGATGACTTCATCATGAAGTCTCAGTTTATGGATCCATGATTTCCAGCCGTACATGCACACAATTAGCTGCCCATGATAACCACTAAAAATGGAATGATACCTTTTAACTCTTTTAAAAGAGATCCGCGTGTTAGATTCTTGTTCAGCAAATATTTCATTGTACCCACAAGCAATAATGCAGTGTTGCATGACTTGATCATGGTTGGTTAATGGGACAGGTGAGTTTCATTTCATGGTGACATGTAAAGCTTGGTGTGTTCCTCGGGTCATGTATGTGGATATAACTACTGTAATATACTAGTAGGTCAACTTAATTTCTCTTACGGAGGTGCAGAAGCATGTAAAATATTGCCGATATATAATTTAGAGAGGTTGAAAAAGAATTCATACGGATGCAGGGAGTTTTGGTTTATAAGTCGGTAGTTATTTTATGAGTGATGGATAGTTATAAGGAATAAGAATGTCAAATAAACACAAGTCACAACCAGAAAGAAAAAAGTTTCAAACACTAAATATCAAAATAAGTAACAATCATCACAAAACAAAATTAAATATTTGGCAGACTGATTTGGTCAAGTCATCTCTTCTTTCTGTCTATTTTCTTTTTCTACAAAATGAATGAATAACCATAAGCTGACAACAAAAAAGAAAATGAGACAAACTTCTATCTCACAAGGAAAATTACAGGGAAAATTTGTTTCTCTCCTTTTTCTCTCTATCGAGGATTGGACATACGAAAGCGCATTTTAGTTCAATCATTATGGTAGAGTTCATCTAACTGACACATTCAAGGTTGAACCAACAGTCTCTTAGAAGCTCCTATCTTTAGGGGTCACGACCAATTAGCCATGTCAAGAATCCCAGCACCCTAAAGAATATATTCAACCTATTCCCGGAGCTGAAGAAACGGTCCTTACTTATGAGACGGATAACAAGTTTGACAAAACCATGCTTATCTAGCAAGTGAAGTATCTGTCAAAAGGGAATCAATAATAAAGTAAATACAGTCCATGATTATTTTCATATCATTATATACATATCGAAGTTTTCTATATTAACTAAAATATATGATTGTGTTTGGATCACTGTATTATGTATATATACATAGAAAATTCAAGCCATAAATCAAACCCGGACCAAACCCAAACCCTGCCTTCAGGTCACAAAAACAGAAAGTTTAAGGATCTGTTTTAGACGGGAGGGTTTTGGAGGGCTAGATCTATATTTTAATATATGCTTTAAGATTTTTTTTTTTTTAAATTGAATGAATACCATGATATATGTGGATAATATGTACATATAACAATTGAATCAAGCTTCATTTATTTTCAAAAACATTTTATAGCATGCTTAATTTCAGTTTTATTAACAACACTGCTTAATTTAGAAAAGAAAATTAAGACCTCCCCTCACCTCTTAAATGATATGATTAAATCCTCCTCCCAAACATACCCTAAAGAAATTTACTACAGTTTTCTAGTCAAACATGCAACAATGTATTCATAATATTACAATTCGTACCTAAATATTATGAGTGATGCACTTGTCGGGATATCTGTAGCATCCAATCAGCATACCCACTATTACCACCCATCTGGTCCTCAACAAGGTTTGCAAGAAGAAGGAATCCTTCTTTGGGCTGTTCACCTTGCCTCACAAGATGGCACAACTGGTAATATCCATGATCATCATTTCTTAACTTTTCAAGTACCCTCATCAGCCTCCTTGACATTTCATTATTATGCTCATTGAGAGTAGCCTGTTAAAAGAAACAAAATACACACACAGCATCGAATGAATTTCAGTTTTTGATCAACTAGACAAATAAAGGGGGAACACACACACATGTCTATTCGAATACATCTTGACAAAATTGACCATACAATAAGTTATTCTATGGGTTGAGAATAATATTGATACCATTAGAAATAAAAGTCGCAGAATCTTGTGGTAAGATGAATGACACCAAAATTCACCATTGAATTTAAGTTATTAATCATGAAGATGAAGCTCATGGATTTTGACGTTAATTGTATGACTATCTTATACCTGATCTAAATTGTTATCTGTTTTTCTCCACTCGGAAACTTAACACCACCATAAATGACTGTCAACTTAAAGGTGCAGTAACTGCATTTGGGGTTGACGAAAGTTGTGGGAGATTCTTCTCTATTACAATATTGTCAGTTCAAATGATTTTTTCTTCTCTATCAACTGTTGTTCATCCAACAATTTGAGAGTAAAGAGGACTTTAAGAGTTACTTGAGAGTTGAGAAGACAAATGTTGAACAGTGTGCAAGTCACAATTGAAATGGTCTTAGTTTTTCTTTTTTGATTAAAATTATTTTAATATGACATGGTAAGAATGTGAACTCCGATTAGATGAAAATATAGAGTGTTTTCCACTTACTGTATACGTAAATTAAACACCGCCATATAATATTATTATGAACTCAACTAAGAAAAACAAGGTCTACCTCTCTCCTTCTCTGCCTAGAAAAATAACCTACTACGGACTTAAGTTTGTACAGAACGAATATACAATACCTTTGATAATTCTGCTGCAAAGTCTGCCCCGAGTAAATTCTTTGCTATATCAGGTGAAATCACCCTACCAAACCATATAATAAACCGGAAGCCATCATCATATAAATAAAGGCCCCTAGAGTCTAAGCTCTCCCCAGCCAAAGGTAACCTTCTCTCAATGCTTTTTAAGTCATCAGCTTGTACAGATGGCTGGAACATACAAAAAAAAATCAGACGGTTTTACCCTTTAACTGGTAAATCATCAAGGGTGGGTAACGCGTACCTTTAGAAGATATTCATCCAGTCGAATCAAGCTAGGATAGAGAAGTTTCAACAATCTTTTTATTGGTAAAATCATGATTGTATGTCCTGCTGCACATCGATCATCCAATGGAACATCACCATACCCTCCTCGTAGAGCCATTGATCTACAAAGAGCTAATCCATACAACATTAGGAACTTTAAAGATTCGGGATATATCATTCTGTTGGCCAAGCGATGTTGCACAGCATAAAGATTTCGATACTCCTTGAGGGCTTTCACAATTCTTAGTTGCACAGCACTCCGTGCATCTTCCAGTTTTTGGGACAATGTTTTCTCATTAGCTGCAAATATGAAGTGTATAAGATAAAAAATATAAAAAAACCAGATCTACCGCATAATGATATGTCATTAGAACATAAGTCCCGAAGTCCTGTTTATCCTACCTAGCCTAGAAAATAGAGAGACAAGTGCACCAGTATCAGCCAGGCGATACATATCCGCCAAGTCTGTAACTACAGGCACTGCCATTGTGTGTACTCTGATACGCCTTTCTCCACAGGATGCAGTGTAACTATTTTGTTGTTAGGGATGCATACAATTTAAGAAAATTACAAGATAAACATTTTAACTTATTGAATTCAACTGAATATCAAGCACAGACATTCAAACAATCGTTTAAGGGTCTAAGAGAAAGTACAAACAAAGGATAGTAAAGATGAGCTGGATGTATTATTGACAAAAAGAAATAAGCTGACTGGCCTACAAGAAACACTAAATAAGACCATTTTATAAAATAAATAAAAAATGAACTTTTCAAGAATGATTCAAAAGTACAAACTAATTTGGACAACAAATCTGACTTCCTAAGAATTACTGTGTTTTCCTTTTTGCATAGTAGTATCATAAAAAAAATTGACAATACTTTATCATAAACAATAAAGCGCACGTAGATATTAGAAGCCATCTTAACAATTATTGAAGAAAGGATACAGCAATGCAACTTGAAAATAAATAGTCTGAGTTGTCAATAATGTCTCTTCGAGTGATAACTGCATGGCAAAGGCTTTATCACAATCTACAGCTGGAAGTGCTAACAAATCTGTGGATCTTAGCATGAAGTTTCCATGATAAGTTGTGAAGCGAACACCTGAGAATATGGGCAATGATCATCAATTATATGTTAATGTGCATATGTTTCTTCCTATATATGTTCAATTGTATATACCCATTGCATGTAGCGGTAAACAAACAATGTAAGTATTTCCAAAACAAAATGAATGCACAAACCTTTGGCACATCTAATACGCATTACAGCTTCCCATGCAGTCTCTCTAGTGAGGTCTCTCCTTAATTCATAACTCAATTTCTCTCCATGAATGGCTGAGTGGAAAGCTGGATAGTAATTCACTTGACCAGCAGTGTACTTCGCCAGAGTTCCTACACAAACAGTAAAAATAATGCATTGTTTACTTCAAGTATAAGATCATTAGCATGGAATACTATATGCTTAGACAACCACAAATGCTGACAAAATCATACCAAACAGAATTACATTGGGGCGCAGGGATACATTATTTACAGATATAACAGCTACAATCAACACATAATTTGTGAATTCCTTTTGAGCATTTACAAACCAGGTTATTGCCAAATAGATCCATGAGTTAGAGTGTTATACTCCATACATCTATAGTCACAACGCTATCGGGAGAATATGGAAATTATTCAATTTAAGTTTATTCAACTGTTAAAGTATAAATTAATTACACAAAATAGATCGCTTAACGGGACAATTAAGTCGTCTCGTCTAGTAAAAAAGCAGGCCACTAACGAGAAAGGTCACAAACTCATGGCTTCAAGTTAACAGAAAACAGGCAACAAGCCCACAGCTAAAGAATCATCAAATATATCAATCAGAAATCTTTAAAGTTCTAATCCATAGCAACAGGTTTAACACTAGAATCGAATGCTGAAATACGTAGAAATTAAAGGGAGAGAGAAAATACCTAAGGAGGCTATGTCAGTGTACTTATCACTGAATGCATATATATTTACTGATATTTGGTACTTAGAAAACTCAGCAGCCATTTGCTTATAAAATGGATCTTCGGGCAGTCTCAGTCCATGTTCTTTATCTGTCCCATAAACCCGAGAATCATCTCCCCGTAACCTCAAGCGACCAACACCGAGAGATGGAAGTGTGTTTTGAAAAATTAACAATTTCCCTCCAAGTGTACTCTGCACAGAGGCACGAAAAGACCATAACAGAAGAATGCATAAGAAAATGGAATTGTCAAATGCACAGGAAAAAAAATGTACTCAAAAGTCAACAAATTCAAGGTTAATACTAAGTAGTGTTCTCTTAAGGTTTGATAGTAATAGATCCCTCCATTCTGCAAGGAGTATAACTAGCTTCTCTATGGCTTATCTAATTTATTCACTGACTATGATATTTAAGTGTGCCCAGCAAAGCTCTATGGCCACATGTGGAAGTTGGAATTCAGCAAGGTATTAAATTTAAGAATATGGAAAGTTTGGATACGCACTTGGTTGTTTTAACACAAGTAAAATTGTTTATTAACAGAACTGGATCATAGTTGAGGGACAATCTTCACTAGAAAAAGAATGTCTTCCGACCAGTATCACTATCAATGTGATTATAACTTATAAGTAAATAGATCAAGAAAGTATGAAGGAAATGCATCTCCTCCCTATGCCCATGTTCAGTTCAGAGCATGGTCCCTCCACCAAGAATCACCCCTCACTCTTCCTTCCTTCGCTCATATTATTTATACCCTACCAATAAAACTAGTTTTGCATTTGCAACACTCAATATCCCCTGTAGAGCATAAAAACTAATCTAGTCAACTATAATATGCAACTCTGATTCAATTGATTGAAATTTATATCAAATGCATCAGGAGGCTAGCAAAGGAATTTATGATTAAAAAATCACCATAAAAAGGTAACTATGATAATACCATAACCATGAAAGCAGCCTTAAGAGCAGGACCAAAAGCTGATTCCAGATTAACATTATCTTGAAACATAGTTGGCAAACTATCTAGGAAGGCTTCCACCACACTTCTTGACTCAGATAAGTTAACAAGAAGATCATCTGGGAGCGGAATAAATATGTCATCCAGATCTGAGACTACAAACATCTGTGGTTGATTCAAGGTTGACTGCAAAAGCATTATACACAGAATGTTTAGTACAAATCATGACCAATTGAGGGAAACATAGACATGTTAACAGTGGTAATGTACTATTGCTAATAGTATTACAAAGTACAAACCTTCAAGTTATAAAAATGAATAGTGCTGTCAAAAGTTGCAAACCCTATTTGTGTTCGTGGAAAGCCAGGCAGCTCGTCTAAGCAGGACTTGATTGTTTGGGCTGCAACCTGAGTTAAGAACAATAACATAAGAAATCAACAAGACATGTGCCTAACATCTTCAACTTTTCATATACCATTTTTGCTTATATTTTCATTCCAGAGGGAGTATTGTGTAAACCCAAATGCAAAATGGGATTCCATAACCCAAAGTTGGCAAGAGAAAAATGTTTACCAAGAAGTAACTGTTACTTCCAGAATTTTCATTTTTGAATGTTGACTTTTAGCCATATTGGTACAAATTTGTCTCTGCAATACCTAAGCATAACTCTTTCTGGAAAATTACTTTTTCATAAACAATCCCCAATAAAATTTGTGTAACAAAAGTTTTTCCATAAAAATTACACAACATGCTTAAAAAGCATAATATACAATGCAACCCTCAAACACGCATAAGAATTAAGCTCCACCAATTATTGAGTTTCAGCTATCATTAAATTACACAAAGAATGGGGTAGTTTTAAATAATAATATCATTTAAAAGATGAGTTCCAGCCATCATTAAATTACACAAAGAATAGAGAGTTTTGAATAATTAAAATCATCTAAAAGATATGTGTAAAAGTTCCATGAAAATGAAAAAGATATTAATGGGCAATTCGGCACAGACCACTTTTTCTCTAAATAAACTAGTATGAGACAAAATACATTATGGTCGCCGAAACCAATTTTATCCAACTGTATCTATGAGGATAATGAGTCTTTAATTCCCACCAAAAAAATAAGGCCATACATACATTGTACAGCCTAAAGGAAAATATATTTTTTCTCCATAAAAAAATGTGAAAGTTCTAATGACTGGGATTTGGTATGTACTACAACTCTACAAGCTATACAATGAGTCAGAAACGAAATGCTTACCTCAATCATGCCACTTCTAACTGCAGATATGGAAACATCAATGAGGAAGAAATACACTGGGGGCATAGGAGGCCGCACCATATATTCAGCAGGGGCAACAAATTCTACAGTACCCTTTGTAAGCTCGGGTCGCTGATCCAAATCGACTCTTTTTCCAGTGGCATCTAACTGTGCATAATATTCACTAGGAACTGCATAGAAAACTCAATAGATTAACATCTTAAGTATGGCACAACTGACATGAATATAAAGTCAGAAAACTCAGACAACAAGTTTAGCTCCCATGACACATCACCATCATCCATATTATTATATAGTGATAAAAAACTAAGTCTCTGCATTCATTTACTAAGTGTCCTTTTGTGCTTATTCAATAAAATGCAATGTTACAGAAATTGTTGAATTTTCAGATCCTCTAAGAAAATCTTGTTTAAAGTAATTGAGACTTGATTGCTACCATTTTCTTCCATGCAGACTTCTCAGTTATAACTTACAAGGCAAAAAAACAAGGTTATGGGAGTAAGAAGTACCATCATTAAGCAAGGTGCATACATTGCACCGGTACTTTCTTCCAGCTTCTGTAAATGTCACATAAGGATTTACATATGTCCGGCATCTTCTGCAGCGTACAACACTAGCTGGAGCAAAACTAATTATCGGCACCTCTTCCTGAAAACAAAGAGTAGTGAATAAAGGCAAATAAGATGACTGGTAAGTTACTGCTCATGAAACAGACAAAAAGAGGCACTAACCCCATCCGGAGATTCAGCAAGTGGACATACAACTGCTCCAAGAGGCAGATGCCACCTTGAAGCTAAGGACTGGGAGCTGGGAATTGCACTGGTCGTGAATCTCATATATCTGGGTTTGCAATTCATGGGATAAATTTCCGCCAAATTCTTCGGCTCCACATCACCATCCAATGGCCTTGGAAGATCTTTAGCATCAAATAATGCATCCATTGTTCCAGGACGAGTTTGCATTGTGAGCGAACTGAAGTCTTCTGTCAAGCCCTGAATGGTACCAGCAGGGGGTGCATATCCTGGTTGCTGTGTTGGCTGGACACCTATTGGAGTAGCCACCGGGAGTGATGAAGCATAGCCTCCTTGATGAGGTGCAAAGGGAGATGGTGGTGCAGGCGGTGCAGGTCCGTAATTTCTTATAGGTGGAGCTTGCATTTCAGCACCAGGCTGCATACGGGCATATCCAGGAACAGATGGCTGAAATTGAGGAGGAGGAACATTTGAACCCATAGGTGGAGACCCCATTTGAACATAAGGCATCTGCGGCTGAGGATGAAGAGATGAGGGAAAGGGAGGTGCTTGACTTGCATGTTGATGAATTGATGGCTGCCCCAAGGGTGGAGCTCGAATGACAGGAGGCTGAACAGTCGACGAAAAGGGAGGTCCTGTAAAATGCTGGAAAGGTCCAGAAGCTGGCGCTGGCGGAACATTGGATGATGGAGGAGGAGGAGGCACTGATGGGTCATTGAACCTGCCCGGCGGTGTAGGTCTAAAACTGGGTGCTCCTGGTCTAAAAGCAGGTCCAGTCGATGAAAACGGTGTAGGCGCTTGGGGAGGTACAGGAGGAGTAGGTTGGAAAGAAGGAGGCTCTGATCCAGCCACAGGACCCATTGATGAAAAAGGTGTCATAGTCTGTGCAGCCGCAAACGGCAAGGAATTAGGTCTCGAAGGGAAGTTCGGATGACCCGGATTTTCAGTCCCCATAGATAGATTACACAACAATCCAAATCACTCAGCTTTTCAATTATCAAAACATCTGTTCCGTCACCAAGCCTGTTAAAAACACAAACAAAACAACACAACCATTAATATAAAAAAATCAAGAAAACAAGAAAATGCTTAACAATTCAGACTTCACAACACAGTTCAATCAACATAATCATCACAACTCAAATTAATCATAAACCCTTCCGATCACTTTTCCCCACTCAACTAAGTTAAAATCGGTAAACAATACTACAATACATGAAAAACAACACGCATAGTAACAAGAATCATAATAAAACAGAGAATTGAATCAACTTGAACAAAAAAGGCAAAAGAAGATTAACCAGATTCATATGCATAAAGAATTACTAGGGTTGTGAATATAAAAATTAATTAATTGATATCAGGTGACACACCGAGTTCGGATCGAGAAAAATCGGAAGAAGTTGAAATTGAGATTAAGACTCACCGAGTTCGGATCGGAGATGCGAAGAGTGAATCGTGAATCGTCGGATGTAAGATTTGGCGATAGGACCTATGCTCAAGAAGAGAAAACAACACTCTCCCAGACTCACGGGGAGGATGGAAGGTGCTGGAAACAAGTGTTGGAGAGTAGTGATTCCGGCGAGTTCTCGGCGGCGGCGATAGAATAAAAGCGTTTATGGTATCACCGGCGACCTAGATGATAGATCTGTCTCTACTATTCTACACGACGACAGTAGTAAATAAACTTCTTCGATTCAATTCACACATGAAATTGGAGATAGATAGATCATAGATGTGAAAATTCATCCTAATATTTAAAAAAATTAAATTTCATTTCATATGATTTGATTTTTATTCATTTTTGTATTAATCTATAATTATATTTTATTTAAGACAAACAATATATAATTATATTTTGTTAAAAAAAAATCAATACAATGTTTTATACTTTCATTACATCAACAATTTAAGATTAATTTTTAAAATATCTTCAAAAAAATATTTATTTAATACGTCTAATTACATCAATAATTTTTATACAAATTAAATGAAATATCTTACCAGTCATAACGGTGCATTTTAGACGATTTTAACTCTAAAATCATCAGAACTGTAAAAAAAATGTAATTTTATTTGATTCGGTTGATTTTTAAAAATAAAATTAAATCAAATCAAATTAAACTAATAGAATTTAAATTTGTTCGGTTTTTTTTTAAAAAAAATTATTGAGCCCACACATATAGAGGACAACATGATTTTGTGTTTAATAATGTACATTATCATAAAATAAGTTCATAACTTTCAAAATAAAATTATAACTTGATTCATAAATATCAACTGTCTTACAATTTTATTTTGTATAAAGGATTATATACATGAAATTATTTCTTAAATAAATTTGAAATATTACATGGTATATTTATAAGCAAGTCCAAGTATGTGATTGTGTTATCCTATAACATTATCAATATTTTGATATGTTATCAATATTTTAGAGATACAAAATCCATGTAAACATGCAAATTAAAATAAATGTTATACATAGAATACGATAAAATATATACGTAGTATTTATTGACTTCTCTAAAGAATTAAAAATATATAATGGTTCGTAAGATTTTGTATCATAATGCGGTTGGTTTGATTTAGTTTGGTTTTTGAAATACAAATCGCAAACTGAATCGAAACGTGCGGTTTTGTTAAAAATGACCCAAACACATCCGAATTAAATGGGTGTTTTGTTTTTAGATTCGGTTTGGTTAACAGTTTTCTATTGGGATGGCTCGGTTTTGAACACCCCTACACACAAGGAAGAAAACATGTCGGCAAAAGCTCTCGACCGTCCTATGTTGGGTTTTTTAGATTTAGAAAAAGTCAAGGGCATTTCAAACGAAATTTTTCCCTTTGTGATCATTGCAATTGTTGGGCAATTTGACGTATCTTGAATTTTTATTGATAGTGGCAGCTCTTGTGACATCATGTACTCAGTGTTATTTAAGAAGCTTTGGCTAGACCGAAGCAGTTTCTTGTCGTATGAGCCTCTAGACGTTCAACAGGATCACTACTCGTCCATGGGGATATGTAGAGTTGATGGTTTCTATTGTCCGTGAAAAATACATTTGAGCGATAAATTCTCAATTTTTTGTTGTTCTTTGCAGGAGTGTCTATAATTGTATCTTGAGATGATCCTTTACAATTATATTAGATGATGTTGCCTCGTCGGTCCACTTAAAACTTAAATACCATAACCTACGGGAAGAATCGATCACCATCAATGTCGAACTAGAGGGAGTAAAGAAAATATATCAGGCTCTCCAGAAAAGATCAAGGAGATGGCATAGCCATAGAGATCAATGTCACTTCCTTCATCAGACAATTTTAAAAGTGGTTGAAGCGACCATAAAAAGTTAATGAATAAGTGACGGCTAGCCCACCTGGTTATGTTTCCTATTATTTGATCGTATAAAATATTATGCTTAAATTATTTATTGTTTATATACTTATAAATGAAATTCTAGCACTTGTAATACAAATGGCATTGTTGATGTCCCAACATCATAATATGATGTCAAGACAGATGTTACAACATCTGTTAACAGACAGGACCTTATAAACTATACAAAGAATTTCTCTAACAGAGTTTGTGTAGCGCTTTGGTGTAGTTTTGTAGAACTAATTCGTTGATTTCAAATTCTTCCAGTGGCTTCCTTTATGGATAAGGATAGATCTGTTTGAGGGTAGAATAGGAAATGCAATTATAGTTGTAAAGTCCCCAACGGTCATGGTGGGAATGATAGATAACAAGTACAAATTAGACTTTCCTTACACCATCCTACAAGAGAAGAGGTCACAATTTACGTTAGTACTTTTATGCTCACCATCACTCGCAAGTCTTCCTTGATCTTATAAGTCTTCAGAGGCTTCTGATTGTATGTTGAATGAAGCATGTTGTAGATGATCAGAAATTGTGTCTTCATAACCTAAGTCTTTGAATCTCCATGATGTTCAGCAGAACCCTGTCTTCAGAGTCTTCAACACTTGGTTTTCAGAAGCGATGTCTTCATATCTTTAGAACTTGTTCAGCAGAACCTCATATTCAACATCTTCAGAACATGGGACACAGAAGTAAAGCTTTAGAAGGTCTTTAAAGCTTCCTTACAAAGTCACAATCAAAAGCTCTTGTACTAACGTTCCTTAGAATTTTTGCAGAAGTAGCATTCCAAAATATTGACTTCCATTGTAACACAACACTAGTATTCTTCCAGTGTGTTGAGTTGAGAACCTGATGACGTCACACATCTTCTTACCAAATTCAGAATCTGCAAGGCAAAAGCCACACACTAGAAAGAAACTATTAATGTATACAATTGTTCTTTAAGATAACATGTAAAGTTATCATCAAAACTCAAGGTCAGATGCAGAACCAATCCTGCTCTCGAATCAGGATCATATAAATACACCTTAAATAGGTAAAAGAACATCTTATTCAATTAAATAAGTGTTTTCTACTTACTTTTCTATTATAATGTACTATTAGTCAATACAAAAAAAAAAGTGAACATCTGGGCCCAACAAGCCTACTTTTGCAGAGAAACGATCTTCCCATATATCACGACTTTATCGGGTTAAATACGCTCCTTGGAAAGCATCAAAGAATGGTGAAAATACTTCACCTTATCCAAAGCATTTTCAAATGACTATGAATCTCCTTAAGGGTGGAACTTGTACAGTCAGCTAGCATTTTGTTTAATGAAGCATTCCAAATTGCTTCAAACAATAGATATAGATTATTCTTTCATCACTGCGGACCTCGTTGTTTTAGTCATCTAATCAAAAATAAAAACAACGAGCTTCAGATGAAGTAAAACATTTTTCACCCCAAAAAGAGATGTAGAAGCTTCCTTTGCTTCATGCAAGTACCTATCCTGTTGAAGCTTTAGGTCATGGATGTGGTCTTTCATTCTTTGATTTTTAATATGATTTCATTTAGACTATCAAGCCTCATAGTGATTGAATGCACCATGGGCCACAACAGCTGAAGCGCGTCAAGTATACCTTGCCAAATTGCCTATTTCATCCTCTAGAACGGGCCCAGAAAGGCTAGGCAAGTAATTGAAGTCCTCATCCAAAAAAGGGGTTGGCAACCATCAACAAAAAGAGTTCCAAATCTCGTCAATAAAGGGAGAACAATCCTCCGACCTAAGGCATTTAATAAAGTCAGCAGGTTCTTTGTAGAGACATCATTTTTGTCGGTCACACTCCCTACATTAAAAGCTGGAACTTCTCTTCATTACCCATGTATTATGCACAGTAACAAGTAAAACATATACGTCAGAGGTATATTGATTAAAAATACCATAAAACTCAAAAGATTTGATGCTTACCAAAAATGATTGTTCTTTGTTACTGTTAGCTGGCTTTTATCAACGACTGGATGTCAATAAGATGCTTTAAACGTTGATTATCAACCTCCGTCATCAAAGTAGCTCCCCCTATATATCCCATATTATTGATAAACTTCACCAATCAGCCTTTCTGATATGAAAAAAGTTATTCCCCAGCATCCAATACTTGGAGAACAGGTCGGCGCATATACACTTCACAATATTACTGACATCACAAATTATAGCAATAGCTTCAGAGTTGAGGGGAGTTACTAGAAAGAACTTATCTTCAAAAGGCAGGAGCTTCGAAAGAGGTTTGAACCCGTGAATAGTCGGCTTGAGGCGGAGTAATCTACTCCCCTAATTTGGGATGCCGGGTCACAATGATATTTGAAAAGGTGATGGAAAAGGAACTCGTAGGATCTTCCATCCACATACTCACACCAATATTGGTATAATATCATATATACCCAACATGAAGGGGGAAATTGTGAAGGATCCATGATCATATGTTTCAGATCCTCTATCTTAAAAGCAATGAAAGGGAGACTAAGGCCTGTGGTGGAAAAAGTATTCATAAAAAGGAATGACGCAAGCACCATACTTGTCGCATATTCGTTCATCTTCAAAAGGATTCACATTTTCCTAGTGAGAAGATAATCCAACTTCTGTCAAAGCACTATCAAGACCATCTGGTTTGGCAAAAACAGAAAGAGTGGAAGATAAACAGTACCAATTTAAGAAGATCCAGCATCCTTTTGAGACCTACAAATACTTTTCTATGATTTCTTGTTCATAGTGCACTAACTTTTTCGTTGTGGAAAATGAAATGAAGAAGAGCAAAACAGTTAAACTATTAAACTGGAAAAAGGAAAAATCAGAGAAGCAAAAAGGATACGTATTTCCCTAACAGAAAACTATGTTCTGGAAGGCAAAATGGTTTCACTAAATACATCTAATCATTCATAAGAAACACTCAAGAGTTTCAGTTACAAAAAACTATTATGATGATTTATATGAAAAAAACACTTGAATATGTCACATTAACAACATGATCCTTTAAAAGCTGGAACGCTATTATTCATTTATCTTAAATTGATCACAAAGTAGTCAACATTCGGGGCTGAAATAACAAACCCCCACATACTTTAAACATCAGCTAGGGCTTAGGGGTAAATTCCAAATCGACCTCGGATCGTTCTTGCTCGACTGCATCAACCCCGACCAACCACCACGAAGGGGTCTCAATTCTTCCATAATCTTCCCAGTATCTGAAGATGATTATCCGTATGATCCCAAGAGATCTCAATCGTAAAACACAATCAACGACTCTTTGCAAAGGATGATGGACAAATAGCTAGTTCGTTATTTTCCCCTCTCTCTACGTGTGTGTGTGTGTGTAATCTCATTGGCTAATCTCTCGAAAGCAAGTCTATCTTGACCAAATGATTGAAGATAAGAATGTATTTTCCTTTGTGGATTAGCTAAAACTTTTTTTTTTGTTTCTGACGTGTTTGTACCCGAAAAATGTGTATCTAATGAATAAATAAACTTTTTTAATTTTTGTCATGCAATGTGTATTTCTTTTTCTTAATTACTTACCATTATTTTTACCTGTTTATGTGATATTGTTTTCACCCTCGAGTTCATTTTTCTAGAGTACAACTTGTCCTTTGATATCGTGCTTGAAGTTTGATAGGACGTCTCTGGGGACTGATCCTGGTTAAGGGTCGATACACATTCCATTGCCCATGTGAAAAAAATTTGGTTCAAGATTGACGTAATGCAGTGGCGGAGCCAGGAATTTTAGGCAGCATGGGCAAAAACTTTACACCATTGATTATTCATCTGTTTTAATTTTTACACCCTATTTTTACTAATTTTGCCCATAATTTTTCCCCTGATTTTATCTTAAAATTGACTATTGAATTGGGGGAGTACAAAGAAAATAGGGGTTAAGCCCAGGCGCCTGTCCGAGCTCGCTGGTGTAGCAACCTGCCTAAAAATTATAACTTAGAGAGTCGCCACCTATTCTGAAGGGCGAATAGGAAACCCTACGCAGTATAGAGATCAGGGTAAGATACTATATTCAGGTCGAGGGAAGGTGTTAGGCACCCTCAACCCTTTCCTAAGGTTTTATGTGCACAGTAAAGGTTAATGGCTAATTATCGAGGTTTATAGCTAAGGAAATGAATAGGGGAAAATTTGAGATTTTAGGGAGGGGGACTCGCCTTGTTGCCAAGTGCCTACGTACCTCCTTATGGAGGATCAGAGTCTACGTAGTTCGGGGGACGGGTTGTACGCCCTTAAGGTTTGAAATTTGATTTGAAGGTTTGAAGGCTTTGAATAGCCTATCGTAGATAAACATCTGTATTTTTGAATTTGAAGTTTGAATGGATTTTAGAATTATTTTAAGGCTTGGGGCGTACAACCCTGATTTGGAACAATTAACCGCAATGATCAATGGGTTTGATCACCATAGTTAAAAGATTAGGGGTTTTGTACCATTACCAATTCAAATCGATTGATTCGATTATCACTAATAATGGATTATCGTATTTTATTATTTTTGTGAATTTTATTTTGTATTGTTACCCCTCATAACCGATTGATTCGATTACAAATAATAACAAATTAAATCTGGAACGAGAGAGGATTAATCATCACAATCAATAAGATGATTGCAACCATTTAATCAAATAGAAACTAATCGCATTTTAATAACATTAAAATTATTATTGCCCATAGCGATTAATCGATTTAATCGGCACGAACAATAAATTGAAATTTTAACATTTTATAATATATATTAACCTATTTATAAAAATAAATTATTATTATTATATAAACAAATGTTTTAAAATGATTTAAATAAATCAAATAAATTAATTAAGATTAATTTAGTTTATTAGGGTTGTGATTTAATGTGGCAGTCTTGAGGGTTCATATTATAGGGACTGATCCTGGGTACATTAGATCTAAGGCGTGGCTGAGTTAAGGGATCAGATCCTGAGGGTGTATGGTGAACTGTAAGCATGCAGACACACAGGATCAAGAATGAAAATTCAGAAAAATAATATGTGGGAGCGAGGATTCGAACCCCCACCCCCATGCTCACACAAACTACTCGTTACCACCCCAACCACGCAACGCGCGTGTTTAAGATTCACCACTATTCAATTATATAAAAAAAGCAATAAAACAAAAGGATTTAACGCGCGAAATTCAAATGAACCAGTGATGGGGGGACACATCATCGTCTTCCCCAAGGAGACCTGTAAACACAATGCAGATTAGCTACGAATCTGCTTGGGATTTTTCGTAGCAAACCCATACCTGGAAAATAGCGATTAACACACCCCTGCAAAAAAATATTTCGCGACCCCTTGAATCCCTCCCCTTCTATCATACGAATCTAACCATGCTATGCTCCTAGCCCAATTTCAAACCTATGAGAAACCCCTAATTTTAGCCCTAAAAGCTTGAATCGGCCTCCAATGGCCGATCACGCTAGAACGCACAAAACTCAATCAAACCAAACCAGAATCAACCACAGCAATTAGGAGAAGCCAAATATACAATCAACATAACATGAACATGCTTATATTATGCCAATCGAAACAGAATTCGAAGCGACTTACTTTGACTTATTGGAGGCAAATCTGGGGTTGTTGTTGCAGCGTGATGATCCTCATACGTTCAGAAACTCTTGGGGAAACTTTTGCAATCTTTAAAACTCCTTGAGATGCCCTGATTCTACCAAACCAATTTTGAGTTTTATGAAGATTTTTGTGTTCTTGAATGTGCCTCTTTCTCCCAATTTCTCAACCCTTATTCGTGTGCCTCTCCTCAGATACTTATAAGCCTGTGTTAGGTTAAAACAAAACGGTCCAAAAACCTCTTGAATCAAATCTTGCCAATCTTGGAATTTTGATTTTATTTTTGATTCAAAACCTTCTATTTTGGTCCCAACTTGTGCCAATCTTTTCCCAATTAATATGTCACGAAATTATATTGCATTTAGTCATAAATATTGATTGGAATCAATCAAAATATCTCCTTTACCATAATATTTGATTTTTATCTTAATTTAAATCATTAAAATGAAATAAAAAATCATATTAAATCAAATATAATGCTAAATTTCGTGGCAAATGATTTTGGGCATGCTAATGACTTGTGGACCAAGATTGCATCAAAAAACCATAGGCCCATTTGCAAAATTTCTCAATTTGAACCTTCTTTTTTCACATTTTGCCTTCAAAAATCAACCAACTTTGATCAACCATATTTCACTCAATTTTTAAGCTATGAGGGAGTTCTAAGACTTTTTGGAAACCTCAAGAGGTCCTCTACAAGCCACTTTGGAATATATTTTTCATTTGGAGCTTTTATCTTGATCATATCCTCTTTGGGAAAAAACTGCTTTTGGAGGATGCCTGAAAATGACCTGTAATCTTTTGCATTGTATCTCTCAAATGAATCATTTCTAGCCCTGGCTTGTGAGAGACAAAGTTGTAGAGAATCCAATTTCCTTCAAAATAGGCTTTGAGTGAGGAATTTTTGATGTTCCATGTGAAAGTTATGCCCGGTCAAAGTTGGGTTGACTTTCTCCTAAGAAACCCTAATTTGAACCTTTTTGTATTTGTTCATCTCTGAGTTTCTATTAATGGAATCATGATCATTCTTTGATCAAATGATGGTTATACTTCACATGCTTGATGTTGACCAGAATTGGGAGGCTTTGACTATGCTCTGATTATGGTTGACTTTTAGGTCAAACCAGTTGACTGTGGATCATCTGAACTTTGGAGTGAGTAGTCTTTGGGATTGAACCTTGAACTTTGCATCATTGTGAATGGAATATGGGAGGCAAATTTTGGGGTATGACAGCTGGGCCTTGGCTCCGCCCCTGATGTAATGTGACTCACCATAGTCTATGGAGTAGCTAGCTGCCAAATAGGGGTGAGCTTGTATTTGCCACTTTGTGGTATTCTTTCTTTGTGTGTGTATTGGCACTGGAGAATTTTGATTGCTTTAGTCGTACGTCTGTGACATTTTTTACAGAACCTCTAAGCTTTTGTGATGAGACTTTGATCGCTTTAATCATATGCCGATGTCGTTAGTGACAACACATCTGGTTCATTGTTATCTTAATAATCACAAGGAAAATAGAGAGTTTAATAAATAAAAAATTATTCTTTGATAAAATAGAATTGTGAACGATAACATTGCATCATAGCTTTACATGTAACCTAGAGACTTGTCAAGTTATCAAACAGCACGACTTTTGATTGTTTGTCAAACAACTAAAACTTCAAGAATATTTGCATCATAACTTTACATGTAGCCTATAAACATGTTGAGGTATCAAACAACTTGAAGAATATTTGTTACCGTAAGAATCTCATTCTTGTCCAAGATAAAAGGCTATCTTGATCAAAGATAAAGCCAATTTTTTGTATAGAAAACTATGAAATACTTTGATAATAGGTGTACAATCGAACTATTTGAATCATTGTAACAACATGCAACCCATGACATAGTTTTTTGTCAGTTGTTTCAAGTAAAATTAACACAATTTACTACAAGTAAAATTAACATAATTTACTACAAGTACACATTATTTATTAAACTCTCTAAGTGAGTAACTTTAAAAATAATAAAGAAACTAAAAAGTCTTGCATAATTTTATTACGACACAGTTTTTTAGAGTGATAATTATGCGCAAATAACTTTAAATCAAAAATTTGGTCCCGGCGGGGCTCGAACCCGCGACCTTCGGCTCATAAGACCAACGCTCTAACCAACTGAGCTACGGGACCAGCTCATGTTGGCTTTAACTTAATTTTAAATTTGATTTTTCTTTTTATTCATTAGACACCATAGCAACTTCCAACTAATTATTAACATTGTAATCATTTAGTTTTAAAATAAATATTTTAACAGGTATAAAATCATGCTTACTTAATTTTTATTCAAATAAAATCATTTTTGAAATATTTTATTGAAAATATATATCTTAAATATCAAATGAAAATAAAAAATATATATTTACTTTTGTGATGTATATATAAAAAAGTTACTGTATCATTTATAAATACAATAATTCTCTATATTAATTTGAATTTTAAAAAAATATTTATATTTAGTATTTAATTTATAGTAATTAACACTATATTTTTAAAAATAAAATAAAATACACTAATATAAAACAATACATGTTTTTTTATATAAACAAATACAAGCAATATCTTATTTTAAAGCCAAGGCCAAGAATACACTAAGGTAAAAAAAATCATACAAAAAACGGCGGGGGGAGACAAAAGCCAAAAGTCAGAGAAAAAAATTATATGTAATGGAAGGTTGATGTGGATTTTTTTTTTTAAAGAAATTCACTGTTATAGAATCATGAACATGGTTAAACTAGGTGAAGTTCTTATTAGAAAAACCAACACTAGTCAGTTTCTGCACAAACATTCTCCTTCCTATAGATGTGAAAGACTAGAACGTACATATAAATAGTCATCCTGGTACAATTCAACCGTCTTGCCTTAATCTTTCAAGGGATCAAGTTGTGATTAGAGAAGACTTACACTATAAACAAGAAATCTAAGTAAAAGTGATTCTAATTGTTCTTGAATTTTATTTTCTTGTCAATCATTGCCCCTATTAACTCTAATTGAAGAGCATTCCCATCACCTATGTAGCTAGATAAACTCCCCATATGATCATTATAAGAGTTTTTAAAGATGCCTCCATAAGCATGTATGAAAGGGAGACATGTGACTATTTCATCAAAGTTTCCTCTTATCCAACCAAGCGGTGGAAGTTGCCACAATACCTCAGTTAAAGATTGAGGGTCAGGACGATGCAACTTTATGGGAAAATCTTTAAGGATAGTGAATTCTAGAATACATGAACTAGTAGATTTATGGTAAGTGTTGCTAGAAATATTGGAGAAGATGGTGACAATGCAAGTTTTTCAACTGATTTTGTGCCATTCAAATTTTGTTAATTTCTAGCATAACAAATTGCATTGATTGTATGGATAATTGCAGCAACCATAATAACCCAACATCTTGTTAACCAAGGTTTGTTGATGATCTCCCAACCGTTAGAGAGGCTCAATTTAAATAGTGGTTCTAAATATGTTAGATAGTCGAGCCCATAATAGACAAACAAGATCAGTCAAATATAAAATGTTAGGATGTTTCACTTTGCTTGAAGCAAAGATTGCAAACAAAAGGGTGGTGACATCCTCTAGCAGTCATGTTTTTATTAATGGGAAGCTTGTTTTGTATAGATCTCCACAAAAAAAGCATTGATTTTGATAAAGGATGTGAGAATTTTAAACTGTCTTGCTCTAGTTGACTGAATAGCTGTGTTTGTTGAAGAATTTATAAGCATCCTTAAAGGTCAAGCAACCTGACTCCAAGTGGTTTCAACATATAGAGTCCTCTAAATCTTCTGCAGAAATATGGCATGCATGAGTGATGTTTCTAAGGGCAGGAAAAACCAACTTTTAATTATCATGTATCTGCCATCTCTTGTTGATAAGGAAAACACTTAATTTTGTGGTTATAGAGAATTGGTCAAGAATGGCTATGTTGGAAGCTTGAGGAAGAAGAGGACTACACCAAGAGTCCAACCAAAAATTGATTTGCCTACCATTACATATAATCCAAGCTGACTTATCAATGAATGTTAGGAGGTTTTAGTTGAACTCCATGTGGAGGAATGAATGTGATATCTTATAGGCAATTAGGCATGTTATGTCTCAATTCTCTACCTTTGAGCAATATGGCCCAACTTTCTTTGGATTTTAGCATGTTCCAACAAAGTTTACGGCTTAAAACTTAGTTCAAGGTAGCCAGGGATAATCTTCCTTTTTTTCAATGTCTCCACTCCATATGACATTTCTCATATAAGCTTCCAAGTTTTTGGTCAATAAGGCTGACCAAGTCATAAAATTGAATGCAATGGATTAACATGCTATGAATAATAGATTTGACAAGTTAGATTCTTCCAGCTATAAATAGAATAGAAGCCTTCCAAGCATACATTTAGACTTTTATTCTATCCGCAATAAACTGAAAGTATGTGGATTTTGGCTTGCCTATGAATATATGTGCTCCAAGGTAGATAAAAGGGATAAAGCCAATAGTGAAAACCAACAGAGTAAATTTGAAGATGTTTAGCACTTATCGTTGCACCTGCCTAATTTATAGACTTAGCAGCATTGCACATTTGACCTAAGCAAATGGCATATCTATCCAAAAGCTTGTTAACTAGTTATGACTTAGTAGTATAAGTTAACAACTCTCATACCAATGTCAAATTTGAGTAACGAAACAATTTCTAAATCATGCCTATGACTATGTCAAAATAGTCTTTCAAAGTCTACATTTCCACCTTATACAATAATTATATAGGTGATCCACAGAGAACATACTATAATAGAAAAACTGGACTGCACAAATAATTTTGCTACCTTCAAAAATCAAAAAACGAAAATTTAAGATATGTCATTGAAGAATTAGCTACACTCACTAATTTAAGAACACATTCATAAAAGGTAATACTGGTCATAATAAAAATCAAGATGTTTGCAATGTATGATTTGAATCAAGATCCTTTTTCTCCTTAATATTGTTTCGTGATTTCAACCAAGAATAAAATTTTAAATCACGAGACCTTGAAACCTATTTATTTAACAATAAATGGATTTATGCTCAAATGCTAAAGCACTAAATCCAGCATTACAAAGAAAGGATTTTGTGTTGTTGAAGACAATCCTACAAAACCTGACTACTGAGGGGATGGCTGATTACTTCCATCTACAAAGAACTTGCAGATGAAAATGGAGCTTCTAAGTAATACTAACATTTCATACTCTACCCAACTATCAAAAACTCATTGAGACATAAAGACAGCAATTACCACCACCAGCCGGTACGTTGTTCTTAAGCACTAACTGCAACCTTTTCCTGTTCTTTCTTAGCAGATTTTGAAGGCTTTTCAACCAATTCGGGCTGAGGCTTTTCAACTCCTTCGATATCAGTTATCCTTAGCTTGGTCAATTCCTGAAAATGATAACCAAGCATCAAGAAGATTTAATATCAATAATTTGTTATAAAACAATGCCAGAATAAAAAGATGCTTTTCAACACACCTGACGATGTCCTTTGGTTCTTCGGTAATTCTTCCTTCTCTTTTTCTTGAAAATAATTACCTTTGCATCTAGTGCCTGGTGTGAAGGAAAAATAAGTACACAAGCAAGTGCATAAACAGAAAGAATGACAATTCCATTTCAAATCCATCCTTACAACAAAGAAGTTGAAATAAACTTGTATTCTCTTTTTACAGGATAAAAATGAAATTCATTAAGACCAAGATTTTAATGTTCATTTCAAATATATCCCTGACACTAAACGTTTCCACACCACTCATAAAGAATAAAAACATTTCTATCAAGGATATCAAAGTAATTTTAGCAATTAATAATATTGAAATTGGAGACTTTTTCTTATAATTACGAATTAAGATCCCAAAACTCCATCTTTTTCTTAAATAAAAAGGGCAAAGAAGGCAAAGAGACTATAAAAAACATCAATTAAGCAAAGCACCTTAGCATCTCAACATGTTTTTCCAACATGTCACCAAGAAAAACCAGCTTCCAATTTAAAATCTCAAGATTATAGGAAGCAATTAAGAGACTACACATTTTATATGTAATTCCGAGTTGTTTTATGATTAAGAGAGGTTCTTGAACAGTCAAGGATCATTTATTTTCTTGTATCTCTAAATTTAATAGCGTGTTGTTTTATGATTAACGGTTCTTAAACAGTCAAGGATCTTTTGTTTTCTTGTATCTCCAAAATGCTCCTTCAGTTTCCTAGGAAGCAGCACATCGTAATGAAGGTCATGGAAGATGTGTTAAGATTTAGGGGCTTACATGGCTTGTTTATCTTAGTTTTGGCTGTTCTATCTTGTATGCATACTTGATCTACCACTTTTCTTTCTTGAATTTATTACTTTGGCAATAATGTTTCTATCTATGTTTTAGCAGGAAAAGAAAAAGAGACATGAACTGAAGATTACAAATAAAGTTTTAACATACAAAATACAATAATTAGTGAAGGTCTTTGGTTTACTTAGTTTGAAGGCTCTAGCTAACTAGTTTTTCTTAACTTAGTCTGGAGGTTCATATTGAGTAGAACTGTGAACATACACAACAATTAAGTGCAGGATATATAATTCTTTTAATTTTCTCAAAAAGAGAAAATTGCGTCATTCAGTCGCAGTTTTGACAGCTTTCCAATATGACTGTGGAAAGACAAACATATGTAAACTAGAGTAAATGGAACATAAAACTGAAGACAAGCAAATGCAAGTTAAAGTAAATGGAACATAAAACAGAAGGAGGAATCACCAATCTATTCTAAAGCAAACCCATTCCTATTCTCAAAATTAGAAAGTTGATTCTGCATATCAAGTTTATTTGAAACTGATAATTCTGCACTTACATGCTCCTCGACAACAGCATGAACAGCTGCATCTGGCACTATGGGTCTGCCAACAATTGTCTGACTAGCAGATCCTAGCAACAGAACTTTATTCAGAATCAACTGCAGTGAGCCCAAAAAATGCAATGGAATATTCAATTAACTGGCTTGATAGATTACATAACAAAAAGAAAATTTTAAAAAATATTACTCCACAAAAACAAGTCACTGATTAGTATTCAATAAGATTAATGGCATACTCACACTGATAGAGATATGCTGCAATAGTGCAATTACAGGGGGTATCTAAAACTAGGTGACAATTTTACATAGAGCTATACAAAATGGTAAGTAACAACTTGTACACAAACAACGACAATGGAGTTGGTACACGGATCAAGTAACCCCATGAAATCACATCATAAATCGTGTCTAATTCCAAACCATTTAAATCTAAAGCCTTTCTTAATAGTCCTTCAACTTACTAAAGCCTTTCCAAATAGCTTAAAACAAGATTCTACCATAATTTGCACCATACATGCAACCTGATTTTCTCTCTAATGCATTCAGTCCTTATTTGTCTTATGTATTCACTAAATCATCCCAGTATTTGCGTCTATACAACATTGAGCTTATTAGCACTCACTATTATGCAAGTATACAACATCCCAGGTCAGATAAATTGCAATAAAAAATTTACTTGGTCTGACTGATACTTTTCAATCACAAGTAACAGCCAAATAATTGGCAAACAAAAGGATTACACACCTTGTCATTCACTTCACAAAATTTCAACCTTTCTGTGAAAATGCTGTCCCCATTGCTCACTTTAAACTGATGAGAACCAATCTAAACCAAATGAAGGGGACAAAGCTCATTACTAAAACAAAATAATGGAACATTGATATATGTAATCAAATAAAATTGGCGAAATGAACCTGAACAACGGCAAAAGCGGGCTCATATGGCTTAAAAACCTGGTCGTCCTTTTGTAGAGGCCCCATCACTTTGTATCCAATAGCCGTTGCTTCTGCTTCCTTCTCCTCTGCCGTGTACACCTTTTTCTTACTTGACACAGAAACAGAATCATCATC
This sequence comes from Vicia villosa, assembly GCF_029867415.1. Classification (NCBI taxonomy): domain Eukaryota; kingdom Viridiplantae; phylum Streptophyta; class Magnoliopsida; order Fabales; family Fabaceae; genus Vicia; species Vicia villosa. Next base: position 152,065,345 of record NC_081185.1, read on the forward strand.
ATCTTCATAATCTTCCTCTTCATCATCATAATCACTGTCGTCGCTGTCATCTTCATCTTCTACTTCTTCCTGTATATCTTCTTTTTTTATGTGACCGTCTTGTTTGGAAGAAGAGAAATAGCGTGCGTGATACCATTGTCCAAAAGCAGATGATGGTTTGGAATTGGTGAAAATGGGATGGGGTGACGAGCTGTCGTGATTAGGAAACGCAGCCACAGAGAGTGAGCGAAGAGATGACGGGTCTTTGAAGAGAGATAATGTTGGTTGTGATTCGCGGGTTAACGCTTGCAGGCACCTCCGAATAGGGGTATGCATGGTCAATAATCCAAACCTAATCGTAACCAAACAATTTTTTAGGTTCATTTTTTAAAAGCGTTCGGAAAAAGTTGGCTACCTTGTAAACTAGTTTCAAAGCAATTTAGAACAAGAAAATTTGCGTCTTAATGCAAGAAAAAATTCAGCAAACCCAAACAAAAGGCATATCGGTACCAAAACGAAATAGACTACTCTATCCCTCAAGCCAAGTAATCATGATTTTGGAACTACCAATATAATATATGTATGCAAGGATTCATGATTTTGGGAATAAGTAAGGCTATATATTTAAACAACTTAGTAAGCAAATAATTTGATTAGCATTAAACAGATACTAGCAGGACCAAATTAAAATGAGAATATTATTTTTCTTCTTTTTTTCTTCTCTCTGTGAACAGTTTTACAGTCAATTAACTATGTCTATTTAGCATGTGCCTCCAAATTCCACAACAATGAACAAATAGTTGAAGTCCAAAAAAAGAACTATTTGCAATCTTTTGACAGTTCAGCTACAATGATAGTTACATATAAGATATAAAGAAATCTACATGTACAACCTAGAAAACTACCTGTCTTTCAGCCGGAAGATCATTTTCAATATCTCCTTGTAAACCTGCAAGTTCAAATACATATATAAAATATTACTAGTGCTACACAGTTCACATTAAATGAAACAAAAGAAGCTATCCTGATTAGTTAAAAAGCACTACCTTGTAGAAAAAAAAATATAGCAACATAAGAAAAAGAAACTAGCACTCAATTGTTCACCAACACAATCTAACAGTAATCAAACATAATATACTAAAAAAACAAATGCAGAAATTAAGAAACATCTATAGCATAACCTAGAATATCAACATCATTTGAGTCTGAATCTGAGTTTGTTTATAAAAAAAACTATCTATGGTATGGTATTTTGTTATCGATATCAACATGACATTCATGTGAAATTTGCATCCTTCCATCCGCTGCTTCAACCCATTCTCATTAAGTTGCCTCGTTCATGTCAGTGATAACAAGCTCTTAATTTACTGTTTATCAAAACTAAGTCCTGGATTGACACGTGTTTTTCCATTTTCCCACTCAAAATCATTTACCCCAAGACATTTATACTTCTATTACTATACTCTTTGAAAAACAATTTTTCCCACTCCAAACCGAATCCCTAAGTACACTCCAAAATTCTTTTCTTTATCATCCAAAACCCTTTAGAGTGTTTGAGCTTGCCATATATATGCTTTAAGCGCGGGTTGCAACTAAAATTACAGCATTTCTTAACAAGAATGAACGCACAATACAGGAAGAACAAAGAACAAATATCCAGAGGCGAACATACCCTTCAATATTAAGTTTACCACAAAGACATTCAAATTGCAGATCACGTACAACCTGGAAATCATCCAATGTAAACTCAGTTCAGCAAAAATCAACCATTTAATCTATATAAAATTGAAAGATCACAATTCACAACCGACGCGTTGCATTTACGCATCCACGCGCGCAAATGGAGAGGAGAGGGAAAAGCAAGAGATGGAAAGGAAACTCACTGATTCTGACGGCCGACGAGAACTCCGGCAGCGTAGAGATCGGAATGCGACTCTAACTTGTTAGGCCAGAGGTTTGTACTGAAGGAGCTTGTTGGTTTTAGGGTTTTAGTTTTTTTTTTTTGGTAGAAAAGGTTTTAGTTGGTTTTTTTATTACAGTAAAAAAATGAAATAAGTAGTTAAAAGTTGTTTTATTTTTGTTGTGATATAAGGAGAGTAAATTATCTTTTTCAATTTCATTTGTTTGTTTTTTATTACAATAAGAAATAAAATAAGTAGGTTAATAATAATTAAAATAAAAAAAAATTATTTTTTAATAATAAATAATAGATAATAATAGATAAATCTTACAATATGTATTATATAAGTGCATTTTAATGGCTAAAAAAGTGTTAGTTTGTCAGTAAAAAAATGAAAAATATTTAATAAAATGCGTCTTCGTAAACAAAATATTAATTTGTAAAAGGAATGAGACAAACACTAAGTAATTGTCTAATATTGAAGATGATGATGAGTGAAGTGACAATCAATCTCAATGTGTTTGAAATGTTCATGAAAGACCGAATTATGGCAAATTTGAGTGGCACACTTGTTGTCAAAATATGTGGGAGTTGGTTCAGAACACAACCAAACTATTTAAGTAGTGGTGGATGTCACAACACAATACCCAACTTTTGTAGAAGGACAAGAGACAATATCTTATTTCTTACTCTTCCAAACAATAAGAGAGTCTCCGAGTAGGGATGACAACGAGGCGGGTCAGAGACGGTTATTACCTCCCCCAAACCCAAATCTGAATCTCCAAACAATCTTCGTTCCCCGCCCAAACCCAAACGGGATGGAGAATTAAAACCCAAACCCGATCCAAACGGGTTCGAGTATCCCCGTCCCGCCACCATCCATTTAGTAAAATCAATTTTTTTAATAGAAATACTTACTTTTTCCAAAATTAAATTACTTTATAAATAATAAAATAAAGTAATTTCAAAAGAATTCATACATACATTTCAAATATTTTAAATAATAAATACAAATCAAAATATCAAAACTTTGGCCACATATTTAATATTTTAAATTATCAAAAACATATAATAATAATATATACAATGAAATAAACGGGACGGGTTCAGGTATGGGTTCGGGGTGGGTACTAGTGTCCCCATTACCCAACCCTTCCTCATATTTTGTAATTGGGGAAAACCCAAACCCGGATCCAAACCCAATCAAAACGGGTTTTCCCCGTGAACTTTGGGACGGGTTCGGGTGGGTACCCGTGGGTACAGGTTTTGTTTCCATACCTATCTCCAAGAAAGATACAAAATCATGTGGTAGGCTTAAGATCTGTATAAACACAAACCCAATCAGCATCAAAATATGCATGTAGCTCTAATGAGAGCGATGAGGAAAAGAGAAGACTCTAAAACTGGATTCTCTGAAGATAACAATATATGTGAAGAACAATTGTCCAACATACTATAGAAGGAGAGACAACAAACTAACAACATATACAACATAAGCAATATTTGGTATGGTAATCGTAAGGTATATCAGGCTTCCAACCAAAGTACAATACAAGATGAGAAAAGATATAGGAACACCATCAAATGAAGTATACTTCACATTCAACTCAAGAGGACTATACACTACTATAGTATCATAAAGGCGAGTTTGTTCAAGAATGTTGGCAATGTAGTTGGATTGAGAGAGAGAAGATAGCCTTAACGAGAGTAGACAACTTCAATGCCCATGAAGTAGTGAATAGTGCCTAAATCTTTCATCTCAAACTATTTAGCTAACTGTAATTTCAAATAATTAATTTTATCCATATCATCGTATGTAATAATCATGTCATTAACATATAATGACAGTAACATAAGATCATGATAAGTGGTATAGAGAAATAAAGCAGAATCAAGATCACTAGAGTGAAATCCAACATATGTAATAACATTGGTAAACTTCTCACGCCAATCTCGTGGAGCTTACTTCAGACTATATAGAGTCTTCTTCAACTTACACATTTCCCTTGATTGTGAGAAACACTTGGTAGGGGTATTAGTTAAACTTCCTCTTGAAGATAACCATTTGAAAATGCATTTTAAACATCCATCTGAGAAATATGCCACTTACGAACAGATACAACTACAATATGAGTGTGAATAGTAGTCATCTTAGCAATTGGAACAAAATTTTCTTCATAATCCATACCATATTATTTAGAGAATTCCTTAGTAACAAGAGGTATTTTATATCGCTCAACTAATCAATCATACTTAGTTTTGATCTTATATATTCAATGAGACCCAATAGCATGTTTTCCAAGAGGAACGTGTACTAATTGAAAGTGCAATCACACTATTATATGGTATCCTTTTCTTATTTTAATGTTTTTATCAATTTGAGTGTATGAGTTTATTCATGTGCTTGTTTGTAATTTGCTTATTATTCAATATTTGTGTGTTTGCATTTGAGTTCTATTGTATCCGCTTCAACTATTTTAGCGTTATACCATTAAAACCTTTCATTACTTAAATAAAATTAGTGTTTGATCCATGATAGCATTTATTTTTTAGTCTAGCACCTTGTTGTTTTGTCGTTTCATATGGTATTGCTTGAATTACAGTTAGAACTCCTAGATTAAGATATTAAGTGACTTGATTTGAATCAAGTGGTAAGTGTGACTTGAATCAAGAACCTTGTGAAAATTGGGATCCGCCTTTGAATGATTTAATTTGAATCATAAAATGAACATGATTCGAATCACAATCTCATGTGACACGAATCATGTTGTAATTCTGACTCGAATCACATGTCTCCATGAAGCTAGGATTTGGCTATCTCTAATTTAACTTGAATCATGAATTTCACTTGACTCAAACTACAACACAATGTGACTCGAATCATAGTTTCTTCGTGACTATAATCATTGCTTCACAAATCCAATTTTTCATCTTAGATTTAAATATTTGTTTTTTATGGAAGAAGAAAAGGTGTGTAAAACTTTATGGGTGAAACCTATAGAAACAAAATGTCAATTTGTCTTCTCTTTGGTGTGTCTTCTTCAAGCACTTTTGATTTTCTTTCTCTTGTTTTTCTAGAACAATCTCTTGAGTGTTAATCCATGTCAGATTCTCTTTGTTTTATTACCCATCGTTCTTATGTAATTTATTGTGTATTAAGGGAAACTAGAGAGAGTGAGTGGATCAGTCTTGTATTGTAGTGATTCATGTTTGACCAAGCTCATGACATCCATCAAGAACCCGACCCATTTATCCAGATATTAGAGATAATCTTGTATGTGTATGTTCCTCTTTCACCTACATATAATTCCTTGACTAATAAATTGTGAATTAAAGTGTTTTTGAGATTCCTTGGCATTATTCATCATTTTCATCCTTAGTCATTTTCCATTGTTGTGGACTTTCATCTCTAAAGTGAAGTTTGTTGTTCGTAATGCATGTATCATATCTTGAATGTTATATGGTTCTTATTGATATATATATATATATATATATATATATATATATATATATATATATATATATATATATATATATATATATATATATATATATCAAGAAGAGAGCTTCAGTATACTACATGGAAGACTTTGGTGAAGTCTGGTACTGCTTGTTAGTAAAGCGGAGTTGGGACATGTTCATCTTTTGTGAGATTGTGGAAAGGCTAATCGCACACAAAGTTAGTAGTTATCCAACCAACACTTAGTTAATAGCAAGCACCCAGACAAAAAATAAGTGGGATCCGGTAGATTGTCACACACGAATACTGAGAGCAGGTTATTGTGGATAACAAGGTTATTGGATCAAGATCTTTCGGGATCTTGTTTTTTATTGCAGTTTGAGTGTTTGCATCAATAGAGGGAATTATTATGCGATATTTAGTTATAATCAGAATGCTTGTATCAAACTTATCAAAAAGTGGAAGACCGTGATTATTTCCCGGTGGTTCTTTAATACCATTGAAGAGTTAAGTAGGCAAAGGGAGGATGAATGCTGAACCACGGTATATCTCTGTGTATCTTTTCCTTCTTCCCTTACCTCGTTCAAGTTTCTAGTATTCATTAATATTTCTATTGCATTAGTATGTTATTGCATCAATTGTATATAATTTAGGTTAAACAATGTTTATAGAGATTTAATGTGTAAGTTTAGGTATGTGATGCATCGATATTAATGGATCATCATAAATTCAATTGTGTCTTGAATGAACATCTATGTAAAGTGTTTTTAAATTACTTTATTTAAAGCGGCTTTGGGTGTCTTGTAATTGACTTGCATTAGAAGTAATCAACTCCTTAGTGATATCTTGTAATATTTCACTTGGTTTAATTTATTGAGATGCTTCCAAGCTCTCTTACTGTTATCTTCTGCTTCCGTATTTCTTAAAATCTTTGATTTTCTTTACGGGACCTAAAATATTTTTGAAATTGTCTTTCAGGGGATATATCTATTCAACCCCCATTCTAGACCTCTTTGTGTCCATTTTCTCACCTAACAAGTGGTATCAGAGCGAGGCTTTTGATCAAAGTCTTGTGACTCTAAAAGTTGAGGATATGGTTCCTTCGACCCTAGATGAGTTTTTTTAACCGTTTGAAAGGTTATGAAATTCAAGGAATTCCAATTATATTAAAATGATTTCCTAATGTTTGATCATTCATTACATGCGTTACATATAATAACTTAAAGTAAAACCTTACTAGTATATTCTTCAAACATTGATTGTACTTAAGTTATTCTCTAAATTTTTATTCATCCAAGATTAAACTGACAATATTTGGAGGTATGTGCAGCATAACCAAAAACTTGACACTATGTATTAAAGTTTGCTCTTGATTGACCCTAATTGAAGATGGATGTGCATTCACACAACAACATGCTTTAAGTTTTTGAGAGATAAAAAAAGAAACACAAAGCATCTTCTAAGTGGCCTATTTTTCCAAGGTTATCGTAAGAATAAGATGAAGGCAATTTGTGACTATTGGAAATGATTCTTCGATGTTTCAACAATTACAAAATATTTAAGAGTAGAAATGTGTTCCTTGAAATGCTAATGATCATCAAAGAGTTAAATCAGTTATTCGGGATTGACAAGATGTGTCAATCAGTGATTATTAAACCATCATCGTTCAAAGTTCATATGAAGCCTTATGAAGAAGAGTATGATAATATTCTTTAGACGTGCAAGAGGAAGTTGTATCCAACTAGTATATGATTGATCATATTTTTAAGATTAATATATTCTTGTTGTTAGTTACTAACAATCTTCGTGTGTAAGAAGTTAAGCCTAGATCGTCTAAATTGGTATGATTGTTCCAATATTTCTTTATTCTTTTTGTGTATACATGGTTATAATTATTTGAATGTCTATGTGTTTTGTCTGATTGAAATGTGTATGTGTATGTGATATTTCTGTGCATCTCATGCCTTAATCATTAAGTCATTTGATGCATCGGTTTAATTTTATTTCGTTCGTTCATTGCATCCACGTACATCATTCTTCTATTCATGCATCACCACTTAATTTCTTGCATTAAAATTATTTTAGCATTTACATCAAAATTATTTTGTATTAAAAACCATTTTGAACATTTTCATGAAAGTTGTTTATAATTAAAAATCATAATCCAATTTGTGCATCTCATTAAAATCTATTCTCCAAAGCATTAAGTTTTTCATTAAAATTTCTCAAAATTTGACTACTTGATTCGAATCACTATATGAACCTGATTCGAATTAGAAGTCCAGGAGTTGGTGAGTTTTTAGGTTGTTCAAATTGATTTAAGTCAGGCATTGAACTTAATTCTAATCAAAGTGTTTTTTCTTGTAATAAGTTAAGCCTAGATCATCTAAATTGGTATGATCGTTCCAATATTTCTTTATTCTTTTTGTGTATATATGGTTATAATTATTTGAATGTCTAGGTGGTTAGTCTAATTGAAATGTGTATGTGATATTTCTGTGCATCTCATGCCTTAATCATTAAATCATTCAATGCATCGGTTTAATTTTGTTTCGTTTGTTCATTGCATCCACATACATCATTCTTCCATTCATGCATCGCCACTTAATTTCTTGCATTAAAATTATTTTAGCATTTACATCAAAATTATTTTGTATTAAAAACCATTTTGAACATTTTCATGAAAGTTATTTATAATTAAAAATTATAATTCAATTTGTGCATCTCATTAAAATCTATTCTTCGAAGCATTCTGTTTTTCAATAGAATTTCTCAAAATTTGACTACTTGATTTGAATCACTATTTGAACCTGATTCGAATTAGAAGTGTAAGAGTTGGTGAGTTTTGAGGTTGTTCAAATTGATTTAATTCATGCATTGCACTTGATTATAATCAAAGTGTTTTTTTCTCAAAATAAAAAAACCCGTGATTCAAATCTCAGTTAGCACTTAATTCGAGTCACAAACCCAAAAGTCACTTTCCTTTTGAATTTGGTTCAGTTTTTCAAAATCATTCCATTTTATTTTCTTTTCAAATCATTTAAAAAACATCTTATTCCTCTCAAAACCATTCATAAATCATCAACATGTTCATCATCATTTATCATCAATCATCGTCTCTCTTCATCACATTCATCATCAAAACCCATTTGCCTCCATCAACATGTCATTAAACTACCCTCAAAAGAACTTGTTAGAGAAGCAAAAAGGCAAGATACATGTTTCTTCATCAAGTTATCTAATTCCTTTAATCCTAAAAAAAGTCAAAACAAATGTACAAGCGAGCAAATACACTTCTGATGCCAGAGTTTCTAAAAAGTCAAGTAAGCAAACTTCCTGAAATTAAACAATCTATATTATATGTTATAAGGTCAAGTATCTTTTGCCTGAGGATAGTCTAGAGTTATATGTTGAGAAATTTCCAAACAAACCTATTAAATCAAAATATTATGTTGACAAAACCTATGAAGTTGATTAGAGAGAAAAATTCATTCAACCTTTTGCGAACCGTAGTTGTTGAAGCTTATTGGTTTGAACAAAAGGTTTAACCATGACCATGTCAAGGCCTTCTACTATAACTTTGAGCTTACTACTGCTGGACTTGAGATTAAGTTCAAGGACCGAGTTATGAATTTTGGTTATATGGATTTTACAAAATATTTTGATATGAAGTTTGAAGGTTCGAGTCTCTATGTTGCTAAATAATCTGAGTATGATAGGATTTCGTTTGTTCAATCAATTTATAAGTCTGTTGGCGATCAACTTGGACGTTGGAGTACTAACCGTGCATGTACCCCCTAAATCTATAACATCAGAGATTTCAACACCGGTTAGCAATATTGTAACAGGTCCAATACCCTTGGTTCAAGAGGCACATTATTGCAATCTTCAATCTACAGTGTCACATCGATGAAATGTACTACAAACTCTGCTCCACCGTAGTTTCTGCAATTAACACCATTTCTGGTTCAATAACATAATAATGACCAAACATAAGGACATCACAAGCCTTGTATAGTAGGAGAATCAAGACTTCATTGAAGTGTTTATATGATCAAAGTATCTGACAAAGAATATTGAAGGCCTCAAAGTTGTGAAAGAGAGGAAATGTGAAAGCTTGCCTAATTGTGTTTGTCAAGTATTGTAAAAATAATGTAGTAGCTTAAGAATACTAAGGCCTGATATCCAACCCACCCCAGCTGGAAGCCTTTCGTGATCATGAGAAATTATTTGTTTATATGTTATATTAATATGTACATCTGTCTATAGAAATGTATTAGTTATTGCGTGTGTATAAATTAATCCTTTTAATCAGTTCCCTCTTTTCTCCACCAAAATGAGAAAAGAAAGAAAAAGAGTTAATAAATCAGAGCAGTGTTCTCATGATTAAAAATGGTCAATATTAGAGTTTTAGCCACGATTAATATTCAATATAACATTAATAAGCATTATACTATTTTTATGAAAAATATTTGGGAGATAAACATAAACATAAAACTAATTATGGGTGATGATAAAAAAATTGTATTTAGAGTAAAATAACTATAGTGTAAAATACAATTGTAATAATAAGTGGCCCATTAGCTCAGTTGGTTAGAGCGTCGTGCTAATAACGCGAAGGTCGCAGGTTCGAGACCTGCATGGGCCAGTAGTTTTTTTAATTTTTTCAATGTCACACTTATTAAGAGAAGTTTATAATTGTTTGTTATAATACTTTTTTCATTTCTATCAATATTTTAGAATAATTTGTTATAATATTTTTTTCCATTACTATCAATATTTTAGAATACTTTAAAGAAGATCTATTTTTCTTATTACTGAAAAAAGTATATTAAGTGATAACATTTCTAATATCATTTTACTTTAATTTGGTTGTTATCATAATTTTAACCACAAATAAAATAACACTCAAAATTTCATATTGAATGTCTCGTATTTTTATGAGTACACATTGTCATCACCATCACATTATAAAAATGATAATAAAAATAAATAAAATATATTAATTGAGTTGAGTAGAGTTCAGTTTCTGATGGGTCCAAAATAATCAGACGAGTCTGGCTGAAATACTTTTATACTATCTAAATAATGCAACGAGGTCGATACGACCCGATCCGTTTGCACAAAAAAATAATGGCCCGTTTAATTTCAACCGAGTGGTTAAAATTTGTCCACCCTTGTTTCCACTACCAAGGTGTCAAAATTTAATTTGACACCAAATCTCAACCGTTAAAATAATTGATCAAATTGTGATATTAAATGAAATAAAATAATAAAAAGACATATCTAGCCTATTTTTTCCCTAAAAAATAGGTTATTAATATCACAGTTTGATCAATTATTTTAAGGATGAGATTTGGTGTCAAATTAAACTATGACACCTTGGTGTTACTTGATCTTATCAATATAAATGGGTTGTATCCACTAACTAATATTGTTAGTTCCATAGTTTTGTGATTGAAATTAATTTTGCTAAAACATGGTTCTTAACTGATGTTGAGCAAGATGTTGAAACATCTTGACCAAATGTCATAACAGGTTCAACTGTTATGTGTTTTGACAGATATTCTGCCAGATGTTGTGATATTCTCAGAATATCCTGACAGTTCAGACTGGTTTTGTTCCCTGAAAGATTTGATTGAAAAATATGAGAATATGGAATATTCAAATATTTGTTACAGGCGCAGTCAATCAAGGAATATATAGGACAAATGCATATTTGTTCTGGTTTTTAGAAAAATAATCTTTGAGATTTCTTTTAGAAAACTAAGATTTGATTTGATTTGTTCCTATTTTGTGTGAAGATCTTACAACTGTTTTAGAAAGGAGAAAATTGGATTTTTTATAAAGTTCAAGCCCATACTACTAAGAACTTAGGAAACCTAGTTTTGTATACATTCACAAATATAAACTGTGTGTGCAAAATAAAGGTTGTTGTTTTGGGAGTCTTTCAAGTTCTTCGTGTGTTTTGTTCTTTGTGTCACTCATGTACCTTTTGATACATTGAGGATTTGAGGTGGACATTTGTTCTCACTCTTGAAGCTTTTAAGCAAAAGAGTTTAGTATTGTTCTTGATCAAAGCTTTTAAGCAAGATCAAGTATTCTTCTTAGTTAAGGTTATTGACTAAGTACTTTTTATTGGAAAGTGTAATCTTTCTATTGAGTTCATTTGGTCAAGGGGTGTGTGACTGTTGTTTATCACTATGGTGATTGGAAATGAGATGTCGATTTCTCATATCTAGATGTTGTTTTCTAGGTAGAAGTTGCATTGGATAGGGATTAGGAGAAAAGTTGTAAACTGAGACTGTTTAGGCTTTGAATTAGTACTGATAATGGTGGATTTCCTTCCTGGCTTGGTAGTCCCCAAATTAGGTGTTATTGCCTTGAACTAGGTTAACAATTCCTTGTGTTATTTATCATTCTGTATTTAGTTTTCAGTTTTGATATGTGTGTTGTAAGTCAGTCGATGTTATAACATTTGTCTTGATATTGTGTGTTGTTAGGACGTCTGTCTTGACATCTGATGTGTGTGTCAGAATTTCAATTGGCATCAGAGCAGACACCCTGTTCTGTTTGTTGGATGAGCTCCAAAGAGAATATTTTCTGGTACTATGGATAATGAAGGAGGATACAACAACAGACCACCTCTATTGGATGGATCTAATTATGACTGATGAAAATTCATAATGGTTGCTTTTATGAAATCTATGAACAACAAGGCTTGGAATGCTGTTTTAAAAGTATGGGAACATCCTATTGATAAAGATGAAGAAGGGAATGTGTCCTTAAAACCCGAAGAAGATTGGTCTGATAAGGATGATAAATCAGCTATTGGAAACTCCAAGGTTTTGAATGCTCTATTTAACAGAGTAGACAATAATGTTTTTAGATTGATTAATACATGTATTGTAGCTAAGGATTCTTGGGAAATCCTCATACAACATATGAAGGCACATCCAAAGTAAAGATATATAAGCTTCAGCTTCTCACTTCCAAATTTGAAAATCTGAAGACGAGTGATGATGAGACTATCCAGCAATATCACATGAAGATTCTTGAAATTGCAAATGGATTTAGTGCCTTGGGAGAGAAGATGTCAGAAGAAAAACATGTAAGAAAAAAATCTTAGGTTTCTACCTAGGAAATTTGACTTGAAGGTGATAGTCATTGAAGAATCTCATGACATCAACACCATGAGAGTTTGAAGCTTCAAATATAAGTTCTAAAACCATAGCTCTGAAGCTTCAAATATAAGTTATAAACCCTAATAAAAACCCTAGCTCTAAAGCTTCGCCAGGGAAGGCGAAAGCAAAGGGCAAACATCGTTTGGATAGGTGGTACCACTTTGCCAAAGAATCCGGTTACAGATCCAGAGCATCATACAAACTCCTTCAAATCAATGAAAAGTTCAGTTTCCTCCATTCCGCACGCGCCGTCCTCGATCTCTGCGCCGCTCCTGGAGATTGGAGGCATGTGGCGGTCAAACATGTTCCCCGTGGAAACCTTGTCATCAGAGTTGACCTTGCCCCCATTGCTCCCATGATCGGAGCCACCACTATCCAGGAGGATATCACGAGACCCGAGTGCAAGTCACGAATTAAGAAAATCATGAACCAAAATGGCTATAGTGTTTTTGATGTTATTCTTCATGGGAGCTTCTTTAATACCCTAAGGCTTTATCAATCCAAGTGTTTTTTCTACTCTAGCCAATCTAAGTGGTTTATCAGTTACTTCTTAACATCCATTCAATTCAAGCGTTTCAACTTCAACTACACATTTGGTAAGTTTTTCAATCCAAGTGTTTTTCTCTCTCTCTTCATACATTACGAAATAGGTATATTAGGTTGTGTAAGAAATATATAGGTAGTCACACTCATTGTTAGTTAGTTATTGAGCCATGCATTTTGTGCAATTTTTGCTTTCCCTACATTTTTGCAATTTTTATGTTTTATGTATTTTAGGGAACTACAAAAGTACACTTTTGTATTTTTTCTGAATTTGATTTTCCAAAAATACGGAAATGAACTTTCGTATTATGTCAGCATCATTTGATTTTGAATATCTTTCATATGAGTTTGATTTCTTCTACTTTGTCTGGTTTAATTATAGGTAATGTGACTAACAAATAAGATCGATTGAGGCACAATAAAGTGTTCTAACATGCATATGTTTGTAGGGAGAGAGTCAGACCCCTGCGACCATCGGTTGGTGCTAGTTTATTTGATGCAAAAATATCCATTATTGGGATTTAAGTGTCCCTAGCTTCGTCTTACCAGGGGCAGGTGTCACTTGTTGCTGCCCCAAAAGTCCCATCTGTCCAGATTTATGTACCTTCTTTTGCTCTCAATTGAGGAATTTGGTTGAGGCCCCTATGACCCTTAAATACTGCATCTATATGCAAACCATGCTGCTAAGCACATGCGTGTTGTAGAGGTAAAATTTGTTTGTATTTATTATTTGAAACATATTTGTTATAATATTTGAACTTTCTGACGATGATGTATTTTTTGTAGTACCGTGATGATTTAAAATGCATCAACCATGGTAGGAAGATTGAAAAGCTACAACAACCTCAAGAGCAATGGTTTAATGATGCCGTGCAACTATCTAACCTGCGAGATTTATGCATGAGCGTCATACTGTTATTAACCATGGTATGTTGTTAGCTTTCATTAAAATATGACACTCAGAGACATCATTTTTCATCTTTTACATGTGGAGATGTCAATCACACTGGATATTATGTCATATGTGCCACATCTTTCGATTAGAGGAAGATTATTAGACCACTCCATAATGACCAGACTTGAAGCACTATGATGGTGACCTATTTGGGAGCCGGTCAAGAGGATGCCCTAAAGGACTTAGAAGACACTAGAGGATGTCATGTTAGATTTAAATTTTATAGAACTTGTTAATACACCGCCTGACTGCAGTAGTGGAGGACGATGGTAATGATGCACAAGTTGTGCGTCTTATAACATGTGCATTGAGGTCATACCTCATGTACCTGGTTAGCGCATCAACATTGGTGGACAAAAATGCTTTATTAAGTTGATGTGATCTACCTTAAATACTTCATTGACTTTGACCAGATTAATGAGTACAACCGAGGGTCGCTTGTTTAGTTTACATGTACTCAAAGTTAGGTGAAGGTTGTCTTTGGAAGACCAGTTTACAGTAATATATTTGTACCTTTGCTATTACTGTAATATATTTGCACCTTTGCTGTTACTGTACCATTTTTATAACACTTATTCTACGCCATTACTAATATTTTATTTGTACCATTTTCAGACATGAATCCTCTAACACCTTCCACACATCTCTGGTTGATCACATCATTCACATGTTAAAGACTACTTTGACGATCAGTCATGTGCTTATGCATTTGTCCCGCTTAGAAGGAATCAAGCGACTGAGCCCTTTAAAGTGTTTCTTGACCATACTATAGCAGATGATATACGCTACAATGTCACTGCCAGACGCATCCCTTGGAAGACATAGCCTTCAACTCTGGATGGCTGACTTATGGGTCACGACTGATGTATCCACATCTTTCTAAGCAATTCATGCTCCAGTTTGTGTATCTATAAGTTGTTCCAAGAGACTCCTCCGTTCCTGGTACTTCCTCTATGGTCTGCAGAGATGTAAATGCGATGTATGGTGTTTTCTATAAATATCTTGTACCAGATGAAGCATGAGGTGTGACAACTTCTAACAAATGAAATACTACATTAAGCTACATCTTATGGCATTTTAGAGTGTCACATTCTTAGATGACACTGAATGCTCACGGAGATCCACCTAAGAGAACTCACTAGGAGATATTAGAAAAGAAGCAGGCTAGGGCAGATCAAGTCGTTAATGTGTTACCTGCATGTCGTAAAGGCTATTGCGCAAGCGGGTATAGAGAGATGAGACTTTCCAGAAAACTATTGAACCAATCACCCGCTAACTTGATAAAATCCGACTTAAAGAGTGCAATTAAGTTCGATCCGATCAAATATTCTCAGTTGACTTAATTTTGTCCCGTTCTACCTAAAACATTAGTAAGAGAGCTTTCAATCTTTTTATATAGAAATGGAGATGATGTTTAGTAGGCTAAAACACAACAAAAATAGAAAGTAAAGAGAGATTATCTCCACTGCATCCAGAACTACAAACCCAAACTTACAACCGTCAACCATCTTCCTTACCACGTTGACATTCTCTGAAACCAAAAACTCATCTTACACTTCCACACTTCACTTCACAGAGAAATCGCAGCAAACTCACACCAATCAATGTCACTCTCTTTCTCTTCAACCTCTCTATCATTCACCGAATCTTCATTCTCACTCCCAAGACCAACGCATCAATGCTCAAATTTCCACACAATCACGGTATTTATTCATTTCTATTTCTTGATTCCTTTTCAAAATTCATGACCTCAAACACGAATCAGAACTTGAAATTTATTTCGTCAATTGTCACAGTACGCATCAAACAGCTTTCGATCAGTAACAAGAGTTGGAGGTTCTACTTTCTGTAGAAGATTTCGTGGTTTCAAACTTTGGATACTTGATAGACTCAATTTTCAACCGATGAAGCAACAACCTAACTGTAGAAATCACTTCAATAATGATATGGAAACTGAAGGATCGGGTTCCGATTCGTCTCATGTACCTGATGGTGGTGTGTTCACTTTTAATTAATTTGAAAATGTTTCTTATTTTGAAGTTTCGTTCTGAATATAGTGTATATGTTTAAGAGATTTAGGCTATGATTGGATAAAGAGCTTAATTTAGCGCTTTTAGTTTAAGCATTTTTGTGCAAGTGCTTATGATAAAGGTGGATTGTTTTCATATAAGCTTTAAGTTATTTTCAAGAGCTATTTTGGAGAGCTTATGGACATAAGCTTAAAACAACTCATGAATAAACATGCATAAATACTTAGAAATAAAAATAGAACTTGCAACCTCTCGCACCCGAAGTGAGAATCATACCACTAGACCAAACACCCAATTGTGTAAAGCCTTGCATTCTTATCCATGAAGTTGTGGGTTCTACCCTTTATATTGTCATTCTGGTTTGGACACGTAAAGAAAATACTTGTAAATTATGTGGTAAGGAGAGTAGATCAAATGTAAAGAAGTCAAGTATGTAGAGAGAAGACCTGTAAATTCTGTGATAAAGAGAGTAGATCAGATGGAAAGAAGTCAAACAACTAGAAGAATAGGACGACCTAGAAAGACTATAAGAGAAGTTATTCAAAAAGATCTCGAGATTAACGATTTAGATAGAAACACGGTCTTGGATAAAACATTATGGCGAAAGTTGATCTATGTAGCCAACTCCACTTAGTGGGATAAGGCTTGGTTGTTGTTGCTGTCTTCCTGCACAACATGATCCCCGGACATTAAAGTAGCAGAGGCAAACAATGAAGAAGCAGAGGAGAACGGTGAAGAAATAGATGAAAACAATGAAGAATGCAGAAGACGCAGTGGAAGACGTCGTAGGGGAGATCAATGTAGAAAAAGAAAAAAAATGGTGAAACTAAAGAAGCATAACACGCGGGGTTAAATATTAGACCAATAACAGGGTGGGAAAGGCCAACATACCCTTAAAAAACATCAAAAGTTACGTTTCAAAATATTAACTTACGATTTTGCTCCAAATTGAGAATAGCGGCCATAGTGCCCGCTATGATAGCGCTTTTAGCGGCCGCTATGACCGTTATCGTCAATAGTGCTTCGCAGACCAATAGTGTAGCAGTGAGGGGCCGTGCCGCTACGTTATGCCTCTATAGCGCGTTATTGATGACCGATCGGGATGCACAATTGTTTTTTACACATGCATACAGTTAAATCACATGTCAAACTGCTGCCATTTTGTTATATTTGTGTTTGTTCTTAAAATATCTTCATGAATATCTATACGAGTGAGATATGCATGTGTAAAGAAAATGTTATTAGATGTGAGAAAAAAGGAGTTGTCTTGTTCTCTTGTTAAAATTTAATTTCGCTCACTCTTGATCATAATGTTTCCACAGATAGTAAGGTCACTTCTTCCAAGGAGTCTCCATCTTTGCTGCAAACAATTCCCTTAACCACTCCCATGGATGTTAGTAGAGAACCTTCACTTTGTATTGCTGTCATAGGAGCCACTGGTGAGCTTGCAAGAGGGAAGATTTTTCCAGCTTTATTTGCCCTCTACTATAGTGGCTTTCTTCCTGAGGTACAATACAAGTTTTCTTTATTTTCATTTCCTCCACTTAAGAGTTCTCTTGCGTGCATGCATATCAAAAACTCAGTTCATTTGTTGAGACTTAATACACATATAAAAAATTCACTTTAGACTGAAGTGAAATCACATTAGGTTCTGGCGTATGTTATTCCATTTTTTTGTTTCGTTATTTTAACATATTAGTCATACATAATGATGTTCCTAGTGAATGTTTTCCCTTTTTGATTTTAATATCTTGACTTTGCATTGCATATCTGCAGAATGTAGCCATTTTTGGGTATTCTAGGAAGAATATAACTGACGAAGACCTACGGTCCATTATAGCTTCAACATTAACATGCCGAGTTGATCATCAGTACGTTTTCTTTTCAATTCCCAAATTACTACCTTATATATACTGTTTCCATTCATAGAAAAAATTGATAGTATTCTGCAGTGAATCTTACTGCTGATAAAATCTAAAAACAAATTTACTCTTACATTTATACATTTATAAGTGTCTAAATACCCAATTCTAAATTTGTAATTAGTTTATTTCATTTCATTTGAAACGGAAAGTTATACAACTTTCTGGCTTGAGAAAGAATTAACGAAGTCCATGTTCATTTTCCCCCTTGTACTCGGTCAATATTTTAGGATATTTCTTGCTTTTACATTAATGTGAAAATATAAAATCTCCAAATTCAGACAGGATTGTGGGGACAAATTAGAAGCTTTCCTTGACAGAACACACTACGTCAATGGAGGTTATGACAACAAACATGGGATGTCCTTACTACAAGACAGGATGGAGCAGATTGAGGTAACTTTGAACAAATATCACTAATTCACTAGTATGTATGAAAGTAGCGCTTTTCTTCTCAAATGAATTCCTGTAATGTAAACTCTTTATAAGTTGCTGGTGCTTTGATATTTGATTCTACTACAGCTTATTATCTACCTCAGGGAAGATCCAAAGCCAACAGGATTTTCTACCTTTCTGTGCCACAAGAAGCACTTTTGGATGTTGCTTCATGTCTCGCAAGCGGTGCTCAGACCCAAAATGGATGGAATCGCATAATAATTGAGAAGCCATTTGGGTTTGACGCACTCTCTTCACAAAGGCTGACACAATATCTTCTCTCAAAGTTTGAGGAAAACCAACTATATAGGTATTTATACCTTACTCTCCCATATTCAACCTTATGCTTATGCACGAAGACACAAATTGGCACGTACCTGGTCGATTTGGTTTGGTATTTAGGAGAAAAATTCAAACAATGGTTTAATATTATGTTTGGATGAACCATTTGGGCGCATAAAGAAATACTGTTCATAAACTGATGGTTCTTATCAATAATCTGTTGTCAGGATTGATCATCTTCTAGGAAGGAATCTTATTGAAAATCTCACAGTTCTAAGGTTTGCCAATCTAGTTTTTGAGCCTCTATGGAGTCGAACTTACATAGACAATGTGCAGGTTAGTCTCCCTTGTTTAATCTGATTGGCACCCGACTCCCTTGTTTAATCTGATTGGCACCCCTGAATTTATAAACTTCAATGAAAATCAAGCTGTCTATTCTGAAATTTAACGTTTTTAGGTCATTTTATCGGAGGACTTGGCTGTGCATCCAGGAAGGTGATCATAGTGGTTGGACTGTCATTTGAGTAAATATAATGCAATGTGTCATTATGTATTTGCTTGTGATATGATTTCAGCTTAGTGCTTTGTTACTCATGCAGGTATTTCGGTGGCTATGGGATTATCCGTGATATTGTTCACAGCCATATCCTCCAAACAATTGCATTGCTTGCTATGGAACCACCGGTTAGCCTTGATGGAGAAGATATCCGAAATGAAAAGGTACACATACAGACTATAAACTCTATAACATACATAATGATGATATGCCTTAAACAGCTTGCCGAGTTTAATAAGTAATAACGTTTATAACTAAGCATCATTGCCATGAGAATTGATTTTATGTATCAAAGACATTTGGATAAATGTGAATGGATTAACGGGGTTCTATTGGAATGAGAGTAAACAATTGGAAGTAATACTTTTTTTTTTTTTTTGTATAAAGTAAAATGAATGAAAAACAAAAACATTAGACAAAATACTAAACGACGTGATAGGTTTGGTTTCGTGTATTTATCCTTAGAAAAATCAAATTTAATCCTTCAAAGCTCCTTAACCTTTAAAGGGTAGTTGAATTTCAAATTTTAAATCAATAACAGATTTCACTAGTATATTAATCTTTTTTTAGTAAGTTAGGATAATCTAATTCCTTCTGTCCTTTTATACAGTCAGACCAAAATAACTGTCACAGTTTAGGTTGTGAAATTTCAGCACTCAAGTGTTGATGGCCCTGTGGGGGACCTTGAAGCATGCAAGCATTGCACGCTTGTGCCAGTACTCAGGTGCTGATTAACCAACTTCTGATCTAGGTGCTGGTTATCCCCTGAGTAATTTTCCTTTTTTCTATGTGCAATAGGTGCTGGCACTCTGGTGCTCAAGTGCTAAAATCATATTGTGATTTTTAGTGAATTCTGAGTTCTACTAATTCATTTCCTTCGTGTATTAACTACTACATTAAGAAACAATGAGTTAAGAACAATAAATGCATAACTACTACTTATAATTATTGTTAAGGACAACGTCTTATGATATTAAGGTGGTTTATAAGAAATGACAGCTTAAAGATGCGTGGTTTCCACTTTATCACCAAGTAGGGTTTATAATTATTAATTAGCTTCTTTCCAGGTCAAGGTTTTAAGATCAATTCGCAAATTGGAGCCTAAGGATGTCATTCTTGGTCAATATAAAGCAAGTAGCAGAGACAAAGTTGATAAGATCTTAGATGGTCCGACGCCTACTTATTTTGCTGCTGCATTATACATCGACAATGCACGATGGGACGGTGTACCATTTTTGGTTAAAACAGGCCTGGGACTCATCAAACACCAGTAATAAAACATTATTGTTTGTTGTCAATTTTATTCAGACACATATTTTATGTTTTAGATTAAATATTTAGATTTCATGTCATTTGCTCACAAAGGTTAACAGATTTGTATTAATGCAGAATGGAGATACGAATTCAATTTCGACCTGTTCCAGGAAATGTTTACCATGACTGCATCGGGCACAATACTGACCGTGCCACAAATGAGCTCATTCTCCGTGATGTTCCTGATGAAGCTATTCTGGTGAGAGTTAACAACAAGGTTCCAGGATTAGGCTTACAACTGGACTATTCAGAATTGAATTTGCTTTACAAGGACAAGTAAGCACTACCATGAATTGGATTATATTTCTTTACATCGTACTTCAACCAAATGGTTCTAACCCGTATGCTTATAAGAGTATCATTTATTTACACGCCATTTGTTCATTAATGTTTTAAGGTACAACGCTGAGGTGCCAGATTCATATGAGCATCTTCTGCTTGATGTCATTGATGGGGATAACCATCTGTTTATGAGAAGCGATGAACTGGCAGCTGCATGGAACATTCTAACTCCAATTATGAATGAGATAGACAAGAACAATATATCAGTGGAGCTTTATGAGTTGGGCGGTCGAGGTCCAGTCGGGGCATACTACCTTTGGGCAAAACAAGGCGTCCGTTGGGTAGAAGACTAGCGTTCTCTCTGCATTTCTTCCTTAAACTTGTTACCGTGTTTATTTTTATTTTACCTGCCCGAAAAGGACTATACCACCAAGGCTGCAAGTATTTTTTTAATGCACTTGATCATTTTACGTTGCAAGCGAATTCGAACCCGTGACTCTATTTATTCAGCTTTAAAAAATGAAGTTTTGATCACTAAACTACTTAAGAAGAAAACCTAACTACAATTAGTTAAATGATCATGTATTATAAAAGATAAAATGCTTAAGTGAAAGCTAAGCTTTATTTTCTATTTATACCAAGATAGGTTTTGAAACTTTGGTTGATCTTTCCTTATTGCATCCTCTTGTTTGCTTGACAAGTAGGATAATCAAATGAGAGTAACTTGGCAAAAAAATGAAAAAAAACAAAACTCATAGTTCTATCTCTTGTTCTACAATTTTGTGGAAAAATAGAAGATGATGATGATGGTGTTGGCATGTGGATCATATCATCACTGTTCCATTCCATTGTAATATAGGGACCACAGCTATCAGTATCATGAGTTGTCGTTGCTTCTGTCCAAATCTATATCACGTGCTAGGACAAATCTGACAATTCCTTGAAGAATATATTGTGTCCATTCTTCCTCACCATCATTACCATAATAACTGATTATGATTAACTGTGATTATTAGTATCATTCAAAGCCACCTTTAATTAACTATTAAGTCAATTCATCTAAGACCAACCAACTCTGTTCAAATTAGTACAAATCTTATTAATATAGTCATTGGTTTTGGTTGGTCGCACAGACTTGAAATTGGTCTATACTAATGCAATATTAAATTGGTTTCAATCTGATAATGATATTGTGTTTTTCGGGTTAAGACACTAATGATTGATTAAGACTTAAATTTATTGATGATTAGTTTTTATGGGGTCCATTAAGGTATGGTGACCTACACCTATACCTAAAGTATCCTCTTGAGTGGAACCATCTACCCGCAAGATGCTGCAAAATATTAGGCAATCTTATAAAAGTGAAAGAAAATATTGCGTAATGGGTATGACGAAAGATGCTCAATTAATCTTCCGAACTTACTATTCTACCCTTTTTTTCATTAGTCACTCATTTTCACTCTCATGAGGGCATATTTGTCAATCCAATAACCTCCAATCAAACGCGGTATTGACCTATGTTGTTGCTAGTCAACAATATCGTTTTGGTTTATTGAATTCAATAACCATTCTCATAGTTGATTTGGTGAAGTGGCAATTTCAATTTAATTCCGGAAAAATTTTATTTGTTAGTTTCATTGAAAAGACAGAATTTTTTTTTTTTATTTTTTTTTAGATTTATTGAAAAGACAAAGTATCTCATTCATATATTGTTTAAATATTTAAGTTACTCAATGTATAAAACAAGGTTTTTCTTATAAATAAGACTGGTGCAAAAAGAATTCACATGAGTCAACCGTTTATTTATCAATATATCAAGAAAACATGAAAATAAGAAAGACAAGAATAAATCACAGTCAATTATTAATACCATCATCTAAGATCCCTATTAAAAAGGAAATTAAATTTAAAATTAAGTTTAAATTCACTTATAAAATAATGACATGTGTACATTCTTACAGTTCTTATTTCTTATAGCAATTCTCTTTTTAAAATTATTTCGTATAACAATACTCTTTTTAAAATATCAATATGATTTAGTGAAATACATCCAATTCATTGAATAACAGTGTAATTGTTAATTTGTTATTATAATTTTATTGTTTTTTTAAGATAAATAAATAAGATATTATTGATTTGAATAAGAAACTCTATATTAATATCTTTTTAGTTTAGTTGTTAGTAATAATCATATACTCCATAATATAAATATAAACAAGAATGTTATTTATTATTATTTTTTCTCTACACGGCAAATATAAATATAGTCATATTGTGTTAAGTCATTAATTGTCAATTGAGGAGCATGGAAGGGGAAAGAAGGAAGAGAAAAACAGTAGAAGAGGAAGAAGAAGAAAACGATGATGAGAAAATGGAGAAGTTTTTTGCTTTGATAAAGAGCACAAGAGATCTACTATCGAAACCAGACAAAAAAGTTGAAGAAAAAAAGGAAAAGGGTATTTGGAATCCAACGTTTCAACTAGAAGATTTCATTGGTTGTGAAGAGATAGCAAAGAGTAATAATAGTAGTGTTTCTGTTTCAGTTACTCATCATCATGATGCTAAAGCTGGTTCTTCTTCAGAGAAAGAAAAAGAGATTATGATGATAGTAGAGAAAGAATGTGTGCAAGAAGCAGCTGCAACAACAATTTCAGTAGATGCATCAGAGGAACAAAATGAAGAGAAAGAGAAAACAAGTGATAGTGGTTTAGACTTGAATCTTTCTTTGTAATAGCAACAATGAACATACAATATGATGGATTGATTTGTATGTAACATCACCATTTTAGATCGAATATATGTTTGATATACTATGGATTGATTTGTATGTAACATCGCCATTTTAGATCGAATATATGTTTGATATACTATGGATTGATTTGTATGTAACATCACCATTTTAGATCGAATATATGTTTGATATACTATGGATTGATTTGTATGTAACATCGCCATTTTAGATCCAATTTATGTTTGATAACCGACACTTATACTTATATTCAATTACCTTAAAATTTCAAATTAGTACAAGTGTTATTAATGACTTGTTATTCATGTTACCTTAAACTCTGCAAGAAAAATTTGAAGTGTATAGGAAACTTCCTAAATATGCATATTTTCAACTTATACCAACACATTTTTCACATTGCTAGTTAATGATTGACCATTTTCTTGGTGTATATTGTAAAAGAGCATCAAGCTTATTTTGTGGTCACATCTTGTTAATCTGGATTTGATCAATTCTCACTTCTATTCATTATCATTATTTTTTTTTAATCTTTTATCTAAAAAATTATAAATGTATTAAAATTCAATGGCCTTTATTTGTTTAGAATTCATAAGCTCATTTTCAATTCTTTTTCTTTCTTATGGTGACATTGCCTTGTCAGTTGAGAAGATTCAAATCCTATTAATTAGTTATTTCTAATGTTGACAGTATAGATTTACATTATTTTAATGAAATGTTGAAAACCTAAGAGAAATATAGAATAAAACACGATTTTAATCCCTACGAAACATTCTCATTTCAACTTTAATTGTACTATTTTTTTTATAAAAAATATTAATCCTCCACTTTCTACGTTTAATCCCACTTGCTTTTTTGATAAATGTGTAAACAAGGTAAAGCTCTAATGGTGAATGTTTGTTGATGCCGTGCCAAAGTTATATTATTACTATAATTTTTTTGTCAGATTGGAATTTCATTCTTTTAAAGTATGAAATATTGCAAGTTCGAACTTGCCTTTCTGCAATCGAATGTCTATATTTTATGTACAACTAACTGTCAACTGAATTGACTTATAGAACATATATATAATACTATTTATTCATGGCTGAAAGTGAAAGGAGATATGGGACACAATCCTGGTTTTATTAACCTTGATCAGTAAATGTTTGCTTTCACATATTGTTCATAGTCAATTGATATTAATGGCATAGCTAAAAATGCATCATTTTTTCTCATCCATTGTTTACATAATACAACATCAAGCACTCCCCTTTGGGAAATAACAAAGATACTGTCTTTTGCAAAATGAGTAACGTTTGAATTACAATTTTGCATGCCCCTGATTTCTTAGAGCTTAAGCAAGAGCAAGACCAAATGACAAAACCATGTTCTTGGAGAATTACAGACAGTAATACAACATCAAATGAACTAAACTTATGTTCACTGTTTTGCACTTTTGTAATGTGCATAATTTAATCACCAACAGATATCAGTGGCTGCAGAAGAAACCAAAAGGTGTCCGTGGCGTGGAATAAGCCGTCGAAAGTATTTTAGAAGCTATCCATGTATTTGCAGCCTCGGTGTAATGGATTCCATCCCAACTCACATGCCGTGTTCCTTCATCGCAAACCTGATAACCAGGTTGACCACATGTCACTCTTACGTCGAAATTATAAGGTGGTCCTCCGTAGCCGCAGCATACCATCAACGGATTCGTGAAACCTATTTGATAATGTATCAACAAACTCCATCAGCCATGATAATAATAACATTCAACAAGCATTTATATGTGTTCGCATCAAGTGGAAAATGAACTGAAACAAGCACGATGTTTGCTTGGATTACCATATTTGGCGGCATTTGCGATGAGATCAATCTTAATGGCATAAATATCAACATAAACCAACGTAGCATCCTTCAATTCAGTTCTTATTTTCTGGCTCGAATGATACAGTGCTTCGTTAAACAATCTTGCAGCGGAATTGTAACTAGAAAGACATCCAAATGAATCGAGGTCTTTCTTGTCAGACAGTGCGATTAATTTAGGAAGACAGCCAAAGGGTCCGGTATTGTGAAGCCAAAATTTCCTGCCACCTTCATTATACAAACTCTGCATACCAATAGATGAACCAAACATTAAATTCCCTGAAGAACAATTAAACCAATGCAGAAACAATAGTATAGTCCATATTTTTTGAACAAAGATGCATATATGGATGATTTGAATTAAGTAGAGTAGTAACTAACGTACGAGACCAACCTTAACAGCATTCTCAATTTCAGCGATAACTGTTGGGATCTTCTTGACGACTTGCGCATATGATAGATTTTTGGTAAATGAATCAGCAAGGTCATTTTGCCCAATATCAATCAAGTAAAGTGCACCGCGGAAGCCTTCTTCGTTGATCATATTTTTTGCACCTATAATAAGTTTGCAGTGCAATTAGTTCATTCTTGGATTCAAATTTTAGTTATAAACAATTTCACAATTTTACTAGCATAACATTCACTTGAATTTGTTAGCTGTCTTTAAGGAAATGATCACATTTACCGATTTTCATATTTAGTTTCATCCGGTTCTAACATATCTACCTAACATATCTACCAAACGCTACAATAGTTACATGTCTACGATATCATTAATCGGGTCAGAAAAGAAATGTAGCAATAAAAATTTTCAAACTAGGACAATAAGAAAATCTATCTACCTGAGGTAGCGAGTTGAAGGCTACGAGCTTTGAAATGCTGGAACTGCATGACCTGAATATTCAAAGCGAAAGGAACATATTTTGGGAGGGTAGAGGATCCGACCACTGCAAAGCTTGCTCCATTTGTGAATGTTGATCCAGACAAGGAGTCCAAGTATGGTGTCAAAAATCTTGTATTCAAACTTTGGCCTGCCAAAGGTTGGATAAATATTAAAAAATTCAATAAAAATATAACAGTTTAATATGGTTCAAAATTCAGAAAGTATAATCTATATTATTAATTTTAGCTTTGTTCGGATAAATTTATTCCGGTTCAGTTCGGTTTATATAACTCGGTTCGGTTTTTTCACTCAAATAATCGGCCCTGGGTATTTGTATTGTACAAGGAACCGCGGGATATGGGTTAAAAAACAAGATCCAAAAACACGGGCCCCACATACTCGAGAAAGCTACAAGTTAAAACAAAAAGAAATACTCCATAAGCTAAAAAAGTCGATACGATGTCGTTTGAAATCCGCATCATACACACAGTGAAGATCCAAACGACATGGCTCCGATTTTGATGTGAAAAAAAAGTAGTAATAAAATTGAAATTGAAATGTTGGTAATTGGAAGAAGAAAGAACTTACAGAGAAAATCGATGACTAATCGTCCATCGGACAACCGACCAGTGGATCTGTGAAAAAAGGTCCGACCATTGGGAAGATTCACCGGAAAACCAAGTCCAGAAACGAGTCCACCCGTGTCCGAGTTCGAATCTCCGAACACGAATAGAATCGCAGGTTTATTGCATCCACCACTCAATGTAACAGCAGCTACTGAAGAATAAGAAGAAGAAGAAGAGAAGATAGATATCCATAGAAGTGAGATTGAGAATGCCACACTCAAACTCATAGTGTAGTTTAGTGTCGGTTGAAACTTGCTAATCTACCTTCTACTTCTACTTCGCTACTAGTACATACTTAGTTGCCATTTTTAACATATAAATAAATATACATGTGATTCAGTATGGACTCAATTTTTTTTTTCCTTCTGCATTTTTATAATATAATAATTGAAGATATGGATATTTTTTTTCAGATATGTGCTATTTAGACACAGAACAAAATTGACGCACCGAAAGATACATTTAATTCAAATGTTTTTTTTAATTGAAAGAAAAAGAAAAGAAAATATCAAAATCGGAGAATATATTGATTGATGTGTGATGTTAACTTTTTTTTTTTTTTTAGTAAAATACTATAGTTGAGATTAAAAATATTCGTGGTGCGAATTGAATGTTTTTAAACTGTGAAAAAAAAAGAGAAAAAAAAAATCCAAATAACCATGTTTAATAATTTATTTACACCAAAAACCATATTTTTGGCAAAATTACGCATATGACCAGGTTTCAGAGGTGGTCTCCACATAGGAGCCACCTCAGGTGGCGCCAAAGACCAAAACCTCTTAACCTATGCGCCACCCAGGGTGGCATCAATGCATATTTTTCCCTTTTTAGCCACCTAGGGTGGCGCCTATGTATATATATATATATATATTTTTTTTTTTGTTTTTTTTTTGTTTTTTTTTTAATTGTTTATATACTATTTTTTTTAAATTTTTTTTTATTTATTAACAAAATTGTTTTAACAATTAAATAAATAATGAAACACCACATGTCATTCATTCCAAACATTACAAATACAAGAAATGCAGAAACAACATTAGAAATACGGTCATACAGTTCAAACATTACAAATACGGTACACAAAAGATAAATAATAAAACATGGATATTATGCTATTCACGACCCCTCCGACCATGACCCCTCCGACCTGGCGCCGGACCACGACCCCTCTCACCGCCAGTTCCGCAATCTGGAACTACTCGAATCCGGTTGGAAGGATCTCGACGACCGACTTCTCCACGACCCCCCTATTCCTTGGTTGTTCTTGTTGTGTCTGGGTAGGCGGTCCTCGGATTAGCCCCTCCATGCGCTCATTGGACATGTATTCTTGTATGTTGCTGTCAAATAGTCGGGTCCCATGCCCTCAAAGATTTGTCTTGGCGGTGGAGTTGCGTCACATGGTCGGTAAAATCCAGCGCTTGATTGACCTTGAAAAAATGGCATTGTTTGCTGGGGTGTGGTGTACCCATATTGTTGGTGTTGTGGAAATTCGTACTGTGACGATTGAGTGGTCATTTGCTCGTTTGGGTCGTAATTGTCATCTAGACCCATGTCGGGGCTGGGTTGCCTATTGTAGCTGGAGGGGCCGGCGTCGCCGTGTTGTTGGGTGAAGGCCCATGATTGTTGCTGGATGGGTTGCCTAGTGGAGGAGGAGGGGCCGGCGTCGTAGTGTTGTTGGGTGAAGCCCCACGATTGTTGTTGGACGGGTAGCCTAGTGGAGGGGTCGGCGTCACGGAGTTGTTGGGTGAAGCCCCATGATTGTTGTTGGAAGGGTTGACTTTGGTAGGGCGTTGTTGGTGTTGTTTGAAATTCCTCATGGTCAGGTTGTTCGGATGTTTGGCGTTGTCGGCGTTGTTGGCGTTGTTGTCGTTGTTGGGGTGGTTGTTGGGGTGGTTGTTGTGCGTATTGTTGGGGTGGTTGTTGTGCGTATTGTTGGGGTGGTTGTTGTTGGCGGGGGTCGTGTAGGTAGTAGGGGTCTGACACATACATATCGGGGGTTGTGACTGTTCTATACCAAGCAAGGTATGTCGCGGTTGGAAACATGGGGAGTTGGGCAACAGGGAATTGTAACAGACGGCTGCGACGCTGCCTCCACATCTCACAAAATTCAGGTGCGAATGTACGATAATCTGCGTGGTCCCATTGATTGTTAACTCTTTTAATATGCCAGCGACCCAAATCAGTGGGGGGATCCGGGATCGGTTGATGCATGCCAAACTGCAGTCTCACACGGTCAGATTGGTGCATCTCAATGATGTTGAACCTTATTATCGGTACTACTGCAGTCCAAACTTCCCGGTCACTCTCGTTTGGCTCATGGTCTAGCAACAAGTATGGTCTCCAATTAAACTGCGTGGGAGAAAAAATAACATATTATTAAAAAGCATGATGAATTGTAATACATCTATATGATCATATAAAAGTTTAGGGATAATACATCTTCAGCTCGGAGGTGATCAATTAGGTCCCAATATAAAACAACACTCCCCCTCGGATTCTTACTGTAATCCAATTTAGGACCACAGAACCTAAAAAATAAAGAGCAAAAATGTTATTTCAGATTTTTATGAAAAAGATAGTTAGCATTCAAGGAATAGCGTTGAAAAAGAGAAAAAGACGTACCTTGTTGCATAAGGGAACGTGTAGCTGTTCCTGCCTACCGGGGACAGCGTCGGCATTCTCCACCAACCCCATACTTGTAGGAGGAACGCACATCCATAGAAGGTGCACTTCTCGGCAACCGCGTTCTTACAAAGAGACTGGTATAACATCGCCAAAACGGCGGACCCCCAACTATATTTCCTAATCTTGCTAATACTGTCAAATTTACTTAAATAGAAAAAGTTGACAGTGTTACCTGTCGACTCCGGGAATAAAAGTTTACCAAACATCAACATTATATAAACCTTAGTCATTAACCAAACATGCTCCTCAGTAAAGTTGTCCATCAAGACGAGTTCATCATAGTAATCTCTAAGGGAGACCAGACTGATACCCTGGCCTCTTGAACCTTGAGTAGGCACAACTAGATCTCTTCCCAACACTCTCTCGCACATTGAATTAGCATGTTGAACAGATCCATTAACAGCCTTGCCATCAATGGGCAGACCAAGTAACATATAAACATCCTCTAGAGTAATAGTACACTCACCTATTGGAAGATGAAACGTGTGGGTTTCAGGCCTCCATCGCTCTTGTAAGGCAAGGATGAATTTTCTGTCTATGGTGTTGTTGTTAACTTTTATGATATGTCCGAAGCCACATGCTTGGAGATTCGGAATAATCCTCTCGTCGGGTTCAACGTAAGCGTGAGAACGTGTACGGAATCGGTCAACAGCCTAAGAACCACAAATAAATCGATTAAACTGGATATCATATACGCATAGATGTTTAGAAATAAATAAGTATAAACTTACAAAGGTCGCCAAATTCGCTCTAGTTCCTCTGTGTGTTTCACCCATGGTAAGAAGTTGTTGAGCCATTTTCAAGAACTCTTTAAGTTTTCTGCGGAATTGAAAATGCAAAGTGGTTTTTTGAAGAAGAAGAATATATGTTGGTGAAAAGAAAGCAAGTATATGAGAGTATTTATAGAGGGTTGGTGGTTGTTGATGTTAAGTGCATGAGGGCCAAGTGGTGAGCATGCATGTGATACAGATATCAAAGTGATAAAGATGGGTTCACATGCATTCTGTGTTGAAATGACCATGCATTCCCGTGTTTTGTGCTGACTTTGTCTAGGCATGCATGCATTAATTGTTTCTGGCAGAATAGACTAGGCCTGCATCCCGTGTTCGGTGCTGAATTGTCTAGGCATGCATGCATACAGTATTCCGATGCAGGTAGATCACATGCTGGCGGATCAGATTAGGGTTTTGGCAGTGGGGACCACTAGACAAAATTAGGGCAAAAAAAAACAAAAAAAAAAGAAAATACACTAATGCGCCACCCCAGGTGGCGCCATGCTGGAAAATTTTTGTCTAATGCGCCACCCCAGGTGGCGCCTACATGCTACTGTTATTTTTTTTTTGTTGAAAATTTAGGGTTAGGGTTTGGTTAGGGTTTTCTATGTTTTTTTTTTTGAAAATTAAGGGTTAGGGTTTGGTTAGGGTTTTCTGTGTCACCGAAAATAATTAGCATACAGTCTTCGCATGTGATTGTACAGTGTACACTGTTCAGTATGGTTGTGTCTGGTCAAGTCGACTGTAGTTCACCAGTGGCAGGCACACCTCAAATCAACTCAGGCATTCATTTTCCGTCAACTTTATTCGCATGTGATTGTACAGTATGGTTGTGTCTGGTCAAGTCGACTGTGCAACAGTTCAGCAGTGTCATGCACACCTCAAATCAATTGTGAAACAGTCTGGTGTGCAGCAGTGTCATTTATTCATCAAATCAACTCAGTACGCATGTGATTGTATAGTATTCGCCTTCATAATTGTCATCACTCAATGTTCGTCTACATAAAGGAAACCTATAACGTGTAAACTAACACAACACATTACACATCTGATTACATATTTGAAATAAAACTCTCTACCCACTCAACAATGGCCCCTCCGCAATACATTATCAATGCTCATATTTTTGGCGAGACCTATGACAACGAAGAAGTTGGTTTTCTGTTTAGAAACACTGAGGTTAAACGATTTTGTTTAAGCAGAAAAGCAAATTTCAGTTACTTCAAAGGGAGATTAGAGACGAAGCTTGCAATGGGTGGTGTATCCCAGATTTTTTACCAATATCGATTTCTTCGTGGAGACAACCCGGTCAAGTTTATCCAAGTTGAGATCAAAGACGATGAAGACATGCAGAATATGTTTGCCAATCATGAGTATTCTGGTTACGAATGCATAGAACTGTATGTTACTCTACCAGAAGTTCAAACCACACAAATGGTTGAGTCACAAGTCATTGATGCACTTGGAGACGAGCAAGAAGAGGTCGACGTTGTAGATGAAGAAGAAGAAGCACCAGAAATAGAAGTTGATAACCTGGTAAACGAGGAAAGTGAAGATGAACCGGAAGTTGTTGTACCACGAGATCAAGTGCATATGCCTCCAGTGCACATGAGGAACCTGAATTTTGATGGGGATGACGAACCATCGACTGATATTTTCTATGATCCATACACCCAAACAGATCAACGGTTAAAAGTAGGAGACAAATTTCGTTCTAAGGAGGCATGTATCATGGCCATAAAAAGATTTCATATGGCAAACAATGTTGATTTTAGAGTTGATCGCGCCAATGTCGAAAGGTACAAAATTTACTGTAGTAACACTGATTGTGGATTCAGGTTGCATGCATCATACAGGAAGAGAAGTGACTCATGGGTTATAGGATATATTTCCCAAGATCACACATGTATTAACACAAATGTTTCACAAGATCACCGTAAGCTCAGTTATGACATCATTTGTCAAGAAATCTTGCCTCTAGTTGAAAAAGATCCATCGTTAAAGGTGAAAACGATAATCTCTCATATCGTTGCAACGTACAACTACACTCCGTCTTATAGAAAGGCGTGGCTGGCGAAGACCAAGGCGATCGAAGTTGTGTATGGAAATTGGGAGGATTCGTATAAACGACTCCCACATTTCTTATATGCGCTTCAAATTTATGCTCCTGGAACTGTTACTATTTTAGAGACCCTTCCGGCGCAATCTCCAGACGGAACATCACTTCAAGGAAATGTGATATTCCACAGGCTCTTCTGGGCTTTCCGCCCATGTGTACAAGGATTTTCATATTGCAAACCAATTCTTCAAATAGATGGAACTTGGTTGTACGGAAAATATAAAGGCACCATGTTGATGGCTGTGGCTCAAGACGGAAATAGTAACATCTTTCCTGTTGCTTTCGCTCTTGTGGAAGGAGAAACTGCTGGAGGTTGGGGTTTCTTTCTCAGAAATCTTCGGACACACGTTGCCCCCCAACCTGGACTTTGCTTGATTTCAGACAGACATGCTGCCATCGAGAGTGCGTACAACAATCCAGCAAACGGGTGGCAAAACCCTACATCAACGCATGTTTATTGTATTCGACACATCGCACAAAATTTCATGCGGGAGATAAAGGACAGGGCTCTTCGGAAGACTCTTGTAAATGTCGGATATGCGTTGACGCAACCGACGTTCCAATATTATCGACAAGAAATTGTAGCGGCAAATCCAGATGCAGGCAGATGGGTTGACAGTCTTGCTAGAGAGAAATGGACCAGATCATACGACAACGGGAAGCGATGGGGGCACATGACTACGAATCTTGTGGAGTCTATGAACGGGGTGTTTAAGGGCATCAGACACCTTCCGATTACTGCCTTGGTGGAAGCAACATACTATAGGATGGCTTCTCTTTTCGCAAGAAGAGGTGAGCGTTGGAATGCAGTTATAGAATCCGGACAATTATGGAGCGAAACATGCGTCAAATTCATGAAAGAGCAATCTGCCAAAGCCAACAGCCACATTGTGACATCTTTCGATCGATTCAACCGGACCTTCAGTGTTAAGGAAACGATTGACCATAACGAGGGCCTTCCGAGACAACAATACAGGGTTCTTATAGATGAAGGGTGGTGCGATTGTGGAAAGTTTCAAGCCTTTCGGATGCCATGCTCTCATGTAATTGCAGCATGTTCGTATGCGCATCAAGATCCGTTAGCACTTTTATCTCCCATTTACAAGGCAGATACCTTGCTCGGGGTGTACAACAACTCATTTCAAGTGATGGCAAAGGAGGATTATTGGCCTACGTATGAAGGGGACGTGGTTTGGCATAATGATAACATGCGGAGAAAGAAAAGAGGCCGCCCGAATAGCACCCGGATCACAACCGAGATGGATCATGAGAAAATGGTACGAAAGTGTAGCATATGTCGTGAAGTCGGGCACAATAGAAATACCTGTCCTAACCGTGGATCAAATTCCACCAACAATTAGTTGTATGTCATCTGTATTTTTATTGACAATGTTTTTGTATTTGTATTAGTATTCGTATTTGTATTTGTATTTGTATTTGTATTTCTATTTGTTATGTATTTGTATTATCCTTTATTAAATCAACTAGTTATGTCTTTGTCTCGTAGTGAAATTGTCTTCATGGCCCATACTGCCACTCTTTATTTTGGACAGTCAGTCAAATACGCATGCTTTCGTCCAGCTCCATCAAGTCAGTCATTGATCAGTGTGTCTGCATTTATCATACATGTTAGGCGTGCTTGTAAACAGTACGCAACATCATTAATTTTTTCTACCCACTACTATTATAAATTAGGGGCTCCTATGGTTGAGTTTACACACAGATACACAAACTCCAAATACCAAACAATCACACAAACACAACCATGCCTCGCCGGACAACCACTAGGCCAGATGGATGTCACCGGACAACAGAGTTGCCGCCCCGGAGATCAACATGGCGTGCCGAACCTGAGCCGGAGTATCGCAGAAGGAACGGACATGTCATATTCTCCGCCGTCAAACCTCCCATGCCGGTTATATTTTGGCATATCTCTTCCGTCGAGCAACTCAAGAGGACTCTCCTGAGATTTTTAGAGGGGGAGTACGAGGCCGGCGAACAGATAAGAAGCATCAAGAGGCTTAAAACAAGGGCCGATCCTGTGACTGGAGCAACGATAAGTTTCTGGCATAAGGTGGAATACGACATTGATGCCATTCAAATGATGCATGGACCTAATGACATTGTTTTAACCGTGGTGATTTCTTAGATGCTTTACTTTATCTTTTCTGTTGGTTATTTTCTATGTATCATTTGAATGATCAATGAACTACTCTTTTCCGTGGACACTCGACTTAGCCGATTCACTGAACTTAGCCGATTCACTGAACTTATATATTTATGTTGAAAACCATTTTATTAATAAATAAAAAAAATTAAAAAAAAAATAGTATATAAACAACAAAAAAAAAACAAAAAAAAAACAAAAAAAAAAAAAAGCAAATGAGAGTAGGCGCCACCCTAGGTGGCTAAAAAGGCCAAAATACTCATTGAAGCCACCCTGGGTGGCGCATGAGTTAAGGGAATTTGGCCTATGGCGCCACATGAGGTGGCTCCTATGTGGAGACCACCTCTGAAACCTGGTCATATGCGTAATTTTGCCGAAAACATGGTTTTTGGTGTAAATTATTTATTAAACTTGGTTATTTGGATTTTTTTTTCAAAAAAAGAAGCACGCGGCTCGATTAAGTTTAATTGATCTTTAAAAATGAAACTGAATGAAATTAAACTAAATTCTTACGGTTTAGATAGGTTTGATTTTTTATTAGACTTTTATTGAATCATACATAAATATATATAGAGGATAATATAATTTTGTGTTTATTTATTCATACATTATCATAAAATAAATTTGTTGTTTAAATAAATTTATAATTTGATATATAAAATAAATTTGTTGTTCAATAATTTTTTACTAGACCAATTTAATTTTGAACATCCATACATGTCAAGTTTGATGTGCAACAAAGATATACATATTTTTAAGCGAATCTTGCGACTTGCAAGTTTAAATTTATTTTAGAGGAACATCTTCAATTAATTGAACATGTATGTAATTGCAATACAGAGACATAAAACATGTTGTGTCATCTACAATATTTTAATAATAAAAATTTTATTTATTAAAAAATTACACTATCAAACAATTATAATTATGAATCTCGCCGCATCATACTTTTATTTTAATTTTTTTAATGACATAACACATTTTTAATTTTTATTAGATAATAATGTAAAACAATTTTATTTTATACTCATTAAACTCTTTATTTATAAATATATATATATATATATATATATATATATATATATATATATATATATATATATATATATATATATATATATATTTATTTATTTATTTATCGACTAATTTTTGATACTTTATAAAAGACTCAAAGAATAGAGTCTCCATACACAGTCAATATTCAATACTATGATATACACAATTAAATACCAATATCCTAAGAAAAATATGTTTACACATACAAATATATAAATAATATTAATTATTTGAAAGTGACATTCATATGATTTTATATTAGGCAACAGAGACATGAAAATTCGTACCTCAGGGTATATGAGACGGATAGCTTAATAGATATATGTAGATAAAATAAATGAATATTTAAATATTTATTTTTCTAAAAGATACAAATGTGAGTTTAATGATATCCATGTTTGTCAATAAATTATAAAAATTACTTAAATATCATTAATTTATTATATTATATTTTTTCACCTTCTATAAATATCCAGTCTTCTCATTTTTTTTAAAGTTTTCTTTAAAGAAAACATTTCATATTCCATAAAAATCTTATTTGATCGTTTCATAATTAAACTTCTTCTATACTCTATTTCTCACTTCAACAATTCTATCATCCAACCAATTAGTACCACCATTCTTCCATTCAACCAGTGTCTCCCTTCATACTCCTCTATCGTTAGCTCTTCCACCATAACTCACAATCACAATATATTCCATTTGTTTTGGATCAACATGAAATATATGAATATTATGTTTAGATGTTATTATATTTTGGTGAAAAAGAAGGAAATTAACGTGATGAAATTTTGTTGTTGAATTGAGAGCGGGTTGTATGAATGTTATATAATAATAATTTTTTGTGTATTGGAAGTATTTTTTTAAATTAATTTTAGAAAAAAATGTTATCCATGGATATATGTATGTTGGGTCAAAAGAGTTTTCAAGATTGATGAGAGAAGAAGAAAGAAAACTGTATTTGAAAATTTATTATTACTGTTAAGTGTGCAGTTGTGTTTAACTATCACAATAACTTGCCTATTTATAGACGATCGATATCTCTATCCATGTGATTCAGTATGGACTCAATTTTTTTTTCCTTCTGCATTTTTATAATATAATAATTGAAGATATGGATATTTTTTTCCAGATATGTGCTATTTAGACACAGAACAAAATTGAAGATATACATGTGAGAGTAGGCGCCACCCTAGGTGGCTAAAAAGGCCAAAATACTCATTGAAGCCACCCTGGGTGGCGCATGAGTTAAGGGAATTTGGCCTATGGCGCCACATGAGGTGGCTCCTATGTGGAGACCACCTCTGAAACCTGGTCATATGCGTAATTTTGCCGAAAACATGGTTTTTGGTGTAAATTATTTATTAAACTTGGTTATTTGGATTTTTTTTTCAAAAAAAGAAGCACGCGGCTCGATTAAGTTTAATTGATCTTTAAAAATGAAACTGAATGAAATTAAACTAAATTCTTACGGTTTAGATAGGTTTGATTTTTTATTAGACTTTTATTGAATCATACATAAATATATATAGAGGATAATATAATTTTGTGTTTATTTATTCATACATTATCATAAAATAAATTTGTTGTTTAAATAAATTTATAATTTGATATATAAAATAAATTTGTTGTTCAATAATTTTTTACTAGACCAATTTAATTTTGAACATCCATACATGTCAAGTTTGATGTGCAACAAAGATATACATATTTTTAAGCGAATCTTGCGACTTGCAAGTTTAAATTTATTTTAGAGGAACATCTTCAATTAATTGAACATGTATGTAATTGCAATACAGAGACATAAAACATGTTGTGTCATCTACAATATTTTAATAATAAAAATTTTATTTATTAAAAAATTACACTATCAAACAATTATAATTATGAATCTCGCCGCATCATACTTTTATTTTAATTTTTTTTAATGACATAACACATTTTTAATTTTTTATTAGATAATAATGTAAAACAATTTTATTTTATACTCATTAAACTCTTTATTTATAAATATATATATATATATATATATATATATATATATATATATATATATATATATATATTTATTTATTTATCGACTAATTTTTGATACTTTATAAAAGACTCAAAGAATAGAGTCTCCATACACAGTCAATATTCAATACTATGATATACACAATTAAATACCAATATCCTAAGAAAAATATGTTTACACATACAAATATATAAATAATATTAATTATTTGAAAGTGACATTCATATGATTTTATATTAGGCAACAGAGACATGAAAATTCGTACCTCTGGGTATATGAGACGGATAGCTTAATAGATATATGTAGATAAAATAAATGAATATTTAAATATTTATTTTTCTAAAAGATACAAATGTGAGTTTAATGATATCCATGTTTGTCAATAAATTATAAAAATTACTTAAATATCATTAATTTATTATATTATATTTTTTCACCTTCTATAAATATCCAGTCTTCTCATTTTTTTTAAAGTTTTCTTTAAAGAAAACATTTCATATTCCATAAAAATCTTATTTGATCGTTTCATAATTAAACTTCTTCTATACTCTATTTCTCACTTCAACAATTCTATCATCCAACCAATTAGTACCACCATTCTTCCATTCAACCAGTGTCTCCCTTCATACTCCTCTATCGTTAGCTCTTCCACCATAACTCACAATCACAATATATTCCATTTGTTTTGGATCAACATGAAATATATGAATATTATGTTTAGATGTTATTATATTTTGGTGAAAAAGAAGGAAATTAACGTGATGAAATTTTGTTGTTGAATTGAGAGCGGGTTGTATGAATGTTATATAATAATAATTTTTTGTGTATTGGAAGTATTTTTTTAAATTAATTTTAGAAAAAAATGTTATCCATGGATATATGTATGTTGGGTCAAAAGAGTTTTCAAGATTGATGAGAGAAGAAGAAAGAAAACTGTATTTGAAAATTTATTATTACTGTTAAGTGTGCAGTTGTGTTTAACTATCACAATAACTTGCCTATTTATAGACGATCGATATCTCTATCCATGATGCTTGACATGCTGCATACGATGCATCTACGTACTCAGCTTCACATGATGAAAAAGCCACAATGCTTTATTTCCCTGAGCTACAAAAGATTAGAGCACCTTTGATCATGAATATGTAGAATGCAATACTCTTCTTCTCGTCTTGATCTCCGCTAAAATCTGAATCAGTGTAACCATATCCTTTTACATCTGTGCTTGTCTTCTTTTGTCTCGACATCAACACACCATGATCAATCATACCCTTTATGTATCTCGACACCCTCTTAATTGCTATGAGAAGACATTCTTGGGGTTTCTCCATGAATCTGTTCAATAGCCCAACACTTTGATAGATATATAGTATGGTATTGCATAGATACTTCAAGGATCCAAATATTCGTTTGTACAATGTTGCACTTACAAACTCATCATGTGTCTCCTTCTTCAACTTTGTTCTAGTTTTTAATGGCGTTGCAACTGTTTCACAATTGCTCATTATGAACCTTTTCAAGATGTATTGGACATACTTCTTTTGGTGCAAGAACACTCTTTCACCTGTGTCTATGAACTCCACTCCTTGAAAATATGACAAGTTTCCTAGGTCGGACATTTCATACTCTTGCATCAGTTTTGACTTGACTTTTCTTATCTCATCTGCACCTGTAATCAACAAATTATTTACATACATGCATAAAATGATTTGATTGATTATGGCAGCATCATTGACATACACTCAATGTTCGGAAACACACTTTGTAAAACCTGTTTCGATCAAAAAGCTATCAATTCTCTTATTCCAAGCCCTTGGGGCTGTTGAAAGTATTTGTGGGTAAATATTTTCTGTAATATATCGTATCCACAGAGATTGGTTAATATCAATGCCGTTCTATAGTTGTTTATTTTGAGTTAAGAAATTTGGTTTGGTTTGTTTTATACTAATAATAATATCAAAAGCAAATAATAAAATAAAAGCAAGTAAAGGACTTTGTGTTAACAATTAAAGAA
This sequence comes from Vicia villosa, assembly GCF_029867415.1. NCBI lineage: Eukaryota > Viridiplantae > Streptophyta > Magnoliopsida > Fabales > Fabaceae > Vicia > Vicia villosa. The sequence goes on from NC_081185.1 coordinate 152,105,121, forward strand.
AGATGTTGAGTCTTTAGGGTTCATCAACCTAATCCTATACAATTATCAATTAATTCTCAATAGAACAATCCTTTGAATCATTATCTTCACTTATCCTCAAATAAGATTCCATGTCTGCAAATCAAATTAGATAACTTTTACCGATATGAGATTCGATCTCTCCAAATCACAATAACGATAATAGTAATTAAGAACGATAATTATGAAAACCCAATTACAATTCCATCTCTGCAAATTGCAATTGAATCAATATAGTAACCTAGGGCAAAAGTTAAATCCTTTCTTTCGATCAAAGATTCAACAATGATGTAAATTAAAAGCAAGGTTTCTTATTGATAATAAATTCAAACAATTGTTCACAGGAATTAATCAATGGTAATGTATATTCATAGGTTAACTACTACCTTAGACTCAACAAGAGGGATTTAGCTCTCCATAGACATGAAGAACATACAAAGATTAATGGAAGAATTCATCTTCATCAAAGGAATGTCTTCGCTTGATAGAGAATTGGTCTTCAATTGATGATTGTGGCTGCACCTTCAGATTGCTCTCCTAATTTCGCTCTTCACCAAGTTCTTTTTCTCTTGGAAGCTAGGGCTTTTAAATAGAAGTTTTGGGCTTTTACCGCCGAGGCCGCGGCGCGGCAACGGGCTGGCGCGGCGCGCCCCTCAAACAGAAGTATTTTCGCGGCGCGCCTAGGAACTCTCGCGGCGCGCCCTTTGTACTTTCCATCTTTTTCTTCAGCCTTTGAGACTTCCAGCTTTCTTTCCTCCTCATGTTCTTCTTAAGTTCTTATTCAGCTCAAAACCTGCAACAATAACACCCACAAGTGATTCGATTTGCTTTACACATGAACTAAACTTATTCAGTTCAATTCTTAATAAAAACCTATGGATTCATCACATTTTTGCATTGGTTTAGAGAAGAAATCACTTATATTAACACATGAATTTACCATTAATTTACTCCTAACAAACTCTCCCCAACTTAGAGTTTTGTTTGTCCCTAAACAAAATTACTCACCTCCAGCAAAGTTTACTGAGAATCAAGCAACAAGTTTTTCAAAAAGGGTTTTCTCAAGTGGTTCAATCCAGTAACTAAGTCAAATACTCCTCTTCTTCCTGCAAACTCAGAATATACACATGAAACAAACGTTGAAAGCAAATTACCTCCAGAAGTTCAAAACACTACACAATTGTAATTGAATCAGCACTAATCACTCTCATCAAAAAGTATGATGAATAAAAGAGGGGTTAAACACTCATCCAAACAATTAAATCAACAAAGATCCATATCATACGTTCACCAAATTGCTCGCATCAAGTCTTGTGGAATCTGAGAATCAGAAGGTCTTTCTATGGTTGTAATGTGGTTTAGATTCAAAGAAAAGAAGATAATCAAGGGTTGTTCCTAATATAGGGAAGCATCCAATTCATAACTTATTTCTTTTTCTCTAAAACTCTACTTCCTTTACCTATCCATCTTTTTTCATTCGTAGCTTGTTTTTTCTTTTTCACTTTGTTTTTTTTTTCAGCAACCGTTATATTCTAACGTTGTTACTTCTTTTTTTTTTTTTTTTTCAAGCTACGCCTTCTTTTATCTTTCACCGATTACCATAAGTACTTACTCTTCTTTTGAATGTGACTCTCCCCAACTTGGAGATCAACCTGTATTCAGATTATATGAATGCTCCCCTACTTTCTAAAAAGGTTAAAGAGAAAACACATCACCAAATTTTATGGTTGATGGTCCAAAACAAAACTTTTTATTGAGATCAAACTCACCAGCTATTTCCTTGGTGCATATTATGATACTTACCTTGACCTCAGGCCCAAAGAATGGTTAGCAAAGGATCACACTCTCACAGAAGCAAATAATTTTTACGGTGGAGTCGGCTCAAAGAACTCTCAAATTCAAACAATTGCCTAAATCACTTCCACAGATTTCCACAGACGATGCAACAACCGGTTTAGCATGATACGAACAAGTCAAAATAATTGATGGTCTCCTGCATATAGTAAACAATGGAAAGCTTTCCTCACAATGGTTAAGGCTAAGCCGATCCAACAAACAATGTACCATAAAGAACTTCTGACAGTATTTACTAACACCTTAAGTTTCATTGCACATATTAAGAGTTTGAGTTCAAAAATTCATACCTGCTTTGTTACTTATTGAAAAAGAAAGTGAAAGTGAAAATTTTTTTTGAACATTCACTTCCTACCACTTTTCATGTTGCTTCCTTGTTGATACTTCGCTTGAGATTCTCGCTTTGTTATGGGACTACTTACTCTAACTGGGAGTACAAAAACTAGAATTGAAAGAAACAACGAATTGCAATACTTAACATAACTTAATTTAATAAAAAAAACAAGTCATAGTGACCACTGAGGTTCACTAGAGTCTAGATCAGATAACCACAAAAATAAACAGCAGTCTTATCATCAATTCAGTTACCAACACAAAACAAGTTTTTCACTCATTCGCACATCACCTCTAATCATCTCATACAAACATGGCGTCAATATCATCATCAATATTCGCCTCATTATCCTGGCCTTGGTTATCAGCCCCAGCTGTACCACCTGCATCTGCACCTGTACTACCACCTGCATCCCCCCCAACAGGAAAAGGGTTGGTCTCCGGCCAACCACAGTAAGTGAAATAGCTTTCCCTGGTGGGGAAAGTTCTCGCTTCAGGGGCTATAGACATGTTCCTGAATTGCTGCTGCAAAGCATCGTGCAGAAAAATCTGGGACCTCTGATTTGCTTCAAACATAGCAGAATAATAATGATGGGCTACCAGAGGGTCAAAAGGGGCTGCACTACCCTGAGGGGGTGCTGCAGAAACGGAAGGTCCAGCTGGAGGAGGATCGGTTGCTTGATCCCTGTAATATGGCTTTGCACAAAACCTGTCAATAAAAACATCATCAATAAAAGTGTTAATAACGTGATGTCCCTGTGCAGGAATTTCCACTCCGGCGTCTTTACAAAGACCCATAATCAATCCAGGTAATGGCAACACACATTTGGCATTAATGCCATGTTGTGTGTCACTCAAAGCAGCTCGTCGCAATTCCTGGGAGAGGATGAATGCGACATCAACAGAGTTTTCCGTCATGATTGTGGTTATTAAGAAAGCCACATCAAGAGGAATGGTGGTGACATGAGTCCTTGGTCGGATGTTGTAGAGGATTACCGACAGAATTCCCCTTGCGGAAACCTTTAGATCCTTCCTGTTGTAGTGAGTTGGATTCCCTTGCCGACTAAGCTCTGGTCCTCGCCCCCTAGTACAAATGTTCTCCGTCATCAGTTCCACAAAGTCGACACAATTGTTGACATTCTGCCGGTAGAAGCATTTTTCATTCTCACCCAATTGGAGTGGTTCCCCTAAGAATTCACTGATTGAATCTCTGTCAAACGCCACAGTTTTGCCTCTTACATAGGACTGATAAGAGTAAGCGACAGATTCATCAGTAGTCTTGATTGCATTGGCATAAAATTCCTTGACTATGTCATAGTCAATCACTGTGTGTGGTTCAAACACTTTTTCCCAATTCCTGTTTTCCAGAAAACCCCACATGTTAGCATAAGGAGCATCTTCATCTCCCCGAGGTACAACGAATTTTTCAGCCAGGATGGTTCTAGAGCCCAGAACCTTGAACCTGTCGGCCTGAGCCCGACCTAAAAACTTGTCAGATTGGTTGCCCGCAGCACGCGATCCGCGAGGACCTGAACTTGTGGACTTTGTGCGCACTCTCTTGGCTGGGTTCATCTGCAATTAACACCACACATAACAGACCATAGATAGGGTTAACACACAGTAGTACAATTCTTAAAAAAAAAATTCTCCAGCCGCGGCGCGACTGCGAGTTACCGCGGCGCGGCTGCGGCGCAACTGAAAGGGTTTGCCTTGGTATGGGTCCTTCTTTCAGCCCCACACCTTTATTCAAAGAATCAGAAACTTCAGAACCATAAATAGAAGTTGTCTACCCTAGGGTTTGCAAAGGAAACAACATTTGGCTCCTAATCTTGAAGATTTGCGAGAACCTATTGAGAGGTTCCATTACCAGAACAAAATACTGAGGGGAGAGATACATACCTTGCCGCCGAATGAGTAACGAAGAAAAATAGCAAACTGGGTGTTGATTGGAGCTCTGAACCGGAGGTTGCACTTTTGGACTTGGAAGTTGTAAAAGATAGAATGAGGGGGAAGTGAGGGTTTTCAAAATAAAACCTATTTTTAGCCTTGTACCGCGGCGCGCAAGCGTACCTCCGCGGTGCGCAAATACTTCTGTTTTGCGTCGCGGCGCGCGCTTAACGCCCGCGGCGCGATCCTTTTAAAAAAAAATCTTTTGTTCCTTGTTCCCCCACTTCGCTCTTTTGCAACTTCCCTTGTGCTGATGGCACTGATTGATGATAACTGAATAAACTAAAAAGATAAAGGAAAATTACTTAAATTGAAAGATGCTTACTCTGTTGGGTTGCCTCCCAACAAGCGCTTCGTTTAACGTCGCATGGCTCGACGGTTAAACCCCTTTGACTAGGAGTTCAACAGGGAGATTGTGCATACTTCTCTATCAAACTCTCCCCCAAGGTAGCTTTTTAACCGTTCTCCATTAACGGTCCAACTGTCTTTGGTCTTACCATCTTCAATAGTAATGGCCCCGTAGGGTTTAATTTCCTTGATTATAAACGGTCCTGACCACTTAGACTTCAATTTGCCTGGGAAGAGCTTGAGTCTGGAGTTGAATAGTAATACAAGGTCGCCTACCTTGAACTCTTTCTTCTTGATTCTCTTATCATGGTACCTTTTCATGTTTTCCTTATACATTTTATTAGACTCATATGCTAGGTACCTGAATTCCTCAAGTTCATGGAGTTGATTCTTCCTCTTCTTATACGCCAAACTATCATCTCTATTGAAGAAACGAAGGGCCCATAGTGCTTTGTGCTCTACCTCCACCGGTAGATGACATGCCTTACCGTAAACCATTTGAAAAGGCGATGCGCCCGTTGGTGCTTTGTATGCTGTCCTATATGCCCACAAGGCATCATCTATCCTTACCGACCAGTCTTTACGGGATTCTGACACTGTCTTCTCGAGAATGTTCTTGATTGCTCGATTGGAAATCTCTGCTTGCCCGTTAGTTTGGGGATGATAAGGCGAAGCTATCTTGTGGTTGATATGATATTTGTCCAGCACTTTTGCCACCTGTTCATTAACAAAATGAGATCCACCATCGCTTATGATCACTCTAGGCATGCCAAAACGTGTGAATATGTTACGATTTAAAAATTTTAGCACTGTTTTGGCATCCGCCTTTGGTGTAGCGATGGCTTCAACCCACTTGGAAACATAATCTACTGCAACTAAAATATATTCGTTAGCAAAAGAGGGAAGAAATGGCCCCATAAAATCAATGCCCCAACAATCAAAAACTTCTATTTCAATGATGGTTTGAAGTGGCATCTCATCCCGTTTGCTTATCCCTCCAACTCTTTGGCATTTGTCACAACTCTTTGCATGGTGATGGGCGTCTTTAAAAATTGTTGGCCAGAAAAATCCGGATTGGAGGACCTTTGTTGCTGTCCTCCATCCATTAAAATGACCACCACTTGGTGAATTATGACAATGCCACAAGATTTGTTGGGCTTCTTCTTCAGTCACACATCTTCTTAGAATTCCATCCTTACCTATCTTGAACAAGTATGGGTCGTCCCACACATAGTACTTTGCATCGGCTAACAACTTTTTCTTTTTGTTCCAGTCAAAGTCCTCCGGTATCATACCGGTTGCTTTATGATTAGCCAAATCGGCGAACCATGGTCTTGTTTGTATTTCAAAAAGTTGTTCATCCGGGAATGTCTCATTTATTTCAGCTTCTTGGTTGGTGACATTTACATTGACCAACCGAGATAAATGGTCTGCTACCACATTCTCTGACCCTTTTTTATCCCGGATTTCTATGTCAAATTCTTGTAAGAGAAGGACCCAACGAATGAGTCTTTGCTTCGAATCCGGTTTGGTGAGCAAATATTTTATTGCTGCATGGTCAGTATAAATCACCACTTTTGACCCAATGAGATAGGATCTGAATTTTTCAAGAGCATACACTATAGCTAAAAATTCTTTTTCTGTGGTAGCATAGTTGACTTGAGCGTCATTTAGCACCTTGCTTGCATAGTGTATGACATGAAAAATTTTTCCTTTCCGTTGGCCTAACACCGCACCTATGGCATAGTCGCTAGCATCACACATCAGTTCAAAATGGCTTTTCCAATCTGGTGCTACTATCACAGGTGCGGTGGCTAGCCTTTCTTTCAAGTCATTGAAGGCTTTAACACAAGATTCATCAAAATTAAAACACGTACCTTGGTTGAGTAGATTACTCAAAGGCTTGGCAATCTTGGAAAAATCTTTAACAAACCTTCTGTAAAATCCTTGATGACCTAAAAAGCTTCGTACTCCTTTGACATTGATTGGAGGTGGGAGTTTTCAAATTACCTCCACCTTGGCTTGGTCTACTTCAAGTCCCCTTGAAGATACTTTGTGTCCGAGTACAATTCCTTCTGTTACCATAAAATGGCACTTCTCCCAATTAAGAATCAAGTTGGTCTCAATACACCTTTCAAGTGCCACGTCCAGATTATTCAGGCATGTATCAAATGTCTTTCCGAACACTGAAAAGTCATCCATGAATACCTCAATACTCTTTTCAATAAGGTCAGAGAATATGGCTTGCATGCATCGTTGAAAAGTTGCTGGAGCATTGCATAGTCCAAATGGCATCCTCCTATATGCGAAGATTCCAAATGGACATGTAAATGCTGTCTTCTCATGATCTTCTGGGTTGACAACGATTTGATTGTATCCGGAATATCCATCCAGAAAGCAATAGTAATTCTGCCCCGATAATCTCTCAAGCATTTGATCCATGAATGGTAATGGAAAGTGGTCTTTTCTCGTTGCTTTATTGAGTCTCCGGTAATCTATGCACATGCGCCACCCGGTCACAGTTCTAGATGGTATGAGTTCATTCTTGTCATTCCGGATTACCGTCATGCCTCCCTTCTTTGGAACAACTTGTACCGGACTTACCCATGCACTATCAGAAATTGGGTAAATCATTCCTGCTTCAAGGAGTTTGATTACCTCTTTCCTTACTACCTCTTTCATTGTTGGGTTCAGTCTTCGTTGTGGTTGAGCCACTGGTTTGAAGTCTTCTTCTAACATAATCTTGTGCATGCAATATGCGGGGCTGATACCTTTCAAATCTGCCAATACCCATCCGATTGCTGCTTTATTCTTTTGAAGGATTTGTATGAGTCTTGCCTCTTCGGTCGCATTTAACTTTGAGCTAATAACGACCGGCTTTCTTCCTTCTTCATCTAAAAATACATATTTCAAATGAGTTGGAAGCACTTTTAATTCTAACTTCGACTCTTTCACTTCTTTTTTCAGCTCCAAATCCTCCACTTTGTCTTCTTTGTTGGATGTGTTGCCACCTTTCTCTAATTCTTTTAGAAACAACTCAATTTCTTTTTCTTCTTCTTGAGTGAGTACATTAAATGACTCAACAAGAGACCTCTCTAAAGGGTTAGAAAGATGAATTTGGCTTGCTACTTCTTCGACACTTGTTTCAGTTACATCCATGCGAAAGCAATCATTCTTGTCTTTGGGTTGTTTCATGGCATCAAAGAGGTTAAAACATACCTCTTCATCTTGGACTCTTAGCTTCATTATACCGTCATCGATGTCAATCATCATCCGGGCTGTTTTCATGAATGGTCTTCCAAGAATGATAGGTGAGACTTTATCTTCTTCCATATCGATTACCACAAAATCTACCGGAAACAAAAATTTGTCAACTTTCACTAACATGTCTTGTGCAATTCCATATGGGAGAGTGGTAGACTTGTCGGCTAGTTGCAGAGTCATTCTTGTTGCTTTCATCTCAATATTTCCCAGCCGCTTTACTATTGATAAAGGAATTAAATTTATGCTGGATCCGAGATCAATCAATCCATTCCCAATATTTTGATTCCCTATTGTAACCGGTAAAGTAACTCTTCCAGGGTCTCTCGCCTTTTGAGGAAGACGCGATATGATAGCACTACATTGTGCATCAAGTATAACAACCTCTTCTTCTTCCGGTCTTTTCTTCTTTGTCAAGATATCTTTCATGAATTTCGCATATTTTGGCATTTGGGCAATAGCTTCAGAGAATGGAATATTAATTTGTAGCTGCTTAAAAATTTCCATAAACCTGGCATATTGTCTAGCGTTGTCTTTCTTTGAAGGAGCATGAGGATATGGCAAATGTTGAATCGGAATCGTGTTGTTCGCCATCTTATCTTTAGCACTCCTTCTTTTTAATTTCTCCTTCTTGACTTCTCTACTCAAATCTTCCTCTTCATCCCCCTTTCTAATGATTTCATATTCTTCATCTTCTCCATCATGTTTTTCATCTTCTTTTTCTTTATCGTCTTCAACCTCATTAGTTTTCGTTTCATCCTTGCCACCTTTTTGTCCCGACCTTGTTACCACTGCTTTGCAATGTTCTCTTGGGTTCTCTTGAGTGTTGGCCGAGAAAGTTGCATTTGATTGATGAGTTGCAATCTGCTTAGCAAGTTGGCCCACTTGAGTTTCTAAACTCTTTATAGCCGCTTCTTGATTCTTCTGATTTATCACTGATGTTTGAATGAACTGATTCACTGTTTCCTCTAACTTGGATTGTCCCCCTTGCTGTTGTTGCGGTGGTTGAGTGTATGGCTGGAATGCTTGTTGTTGATACCCTTGATTCGGTGGCCTTTGTTGGTACCCTTGATTGTTATATCTTGGTGGATAACCTTGTTGGTATGGCTGGTTCTGATATTGATTCTGCCTTTGTCCTTGGTTATTGTTCATGTAGTTCACTTCTTCTTCTTGCACTGGTGGACAGAATCCTGTTTGATGATCTCCCTTGCACAATTCGCATTTAGCAACTTGATATGAATTAGATACCCAGTTCAGCTCCTTGATCTGTTGTGGTAATTTAGACATTTGTTGTGTCAAAAGTTCCACTTGTGAAGTTAGCAATTTGTTCTGAGCAAGTAGAGCATCACTGTTGTTCAACTCTAACATTCCGGGTTTCTTATCTCTTACCGTTCGATCATGATTGCCTTGACGATCATTTAGAGCCATTCGCTCTATTATCTGAGTAGCTTCTTCAGGTGTTTTGGACATGAGAGAACCACCAGCTGTGGCGTCCAAAAGTGTCTTGTTTGTAGCTGTGAGACCGTTACGGAACATATGGATTTGGTCAACGTCTGAAAAACCGTGTCCTTTGCACTTTCTCAACATAGCTTTATACCTTTCCCATGCTTCATTCAAAGATTCATTACTACCTTGAGAAAATACTGCTATTGCTGTTTTTGCTTCGAAGAATCGGTTTTGAGAGTAAAACCTTTCCAGAAATTTTTCTTCCAATGTGTTCCAATTTGTCATCACTACCTCGGGTTGATCCAGATACCAATCCTTTGCCTTAGATAGCAAAGAGTGTGGGAACAACCTCTTAAATAATGCTTCCTCATCAGCTTGAGCGACACCCGTAGTACCCGCTAACTCATAGAATCGAGTCAGATGCGTGTACGGGTCTTCATGGTCCAATCCGGCGAAAGGACTTGCACAAATCAATTGTATGATACCGGTCTTCAGTTCTGTCGGTCGCCCGTTGGCGGCAGTTCTCGCGAACTGAGGATTGAGTCTTGGACTATTAGCACATGGACCATTAGCAGCCATGTTGCCAACAGTAGGTTGTATAAAAACTTCCGGTTCTTCCTCCGTGAATAGTTCGTGAAAGAAGAATCCTTCTTGCGACTCGTCAATGGTTTCAAGTTGTTGTTGTTGTGACGATGTCGCGGTTGCGTTGTCTCTTGCTTTTGCTATGTTCGCTCTTTTTCGTGCTTTGCTATTTAACCTCCTAGCGGTCCTTTCGATCTCGGGATCAAAAAGAAGTTGATCGCTAGAAACTTTGCTGCGCATACACAATCTTCTGCAAAACTAGCAAATATGTGAAACAACCAAATAGAGAAAATAAAAATTAAAACTCAAAATAAGAACTATTGCAATGCATGCAATATTGACACCAATCCCCGGCAACGGCGCCAATTTGTTGAAAGTATTTGTGGGTAAATATTTTCTGTAATATATCGTATCCACAGGGATTGGTTAATATCACTGCCGTTCTATAGTTGTTTATTTTGAGTTAAGAAATTTGGTTTGGTTTGTTTTATACTAATAATAATATCAAAAGCAAATAATAAAATAAAAGCAAGTAAAGGACTTTGTGTTAACAATTAAAGAAAGATGTTGAGTCTTTAGGGTTCATCAACCTAATCCTATACAATTATCAATTAATTCTCAATAGAACAATCCTTTGAATCATTATCTTCACTTATCCTCAAATAAGATTCCATGTCTGCAAATCAAATTAGATAACTTTTACCGATATGAGATTCGATCTCTCCAAATCACAATAACGATAATAGTAATTAAGAACGATAATTATGAAAACCCAATTACAATTCCATCTCTGCAAATTGCAATTGAATCAATATAGTAACCTAGGGCAAAAGTTAAATCCTTTCTTTCGATCAAAGATTCAACAATGATGTAAATTAAAAGCAAGGTTTCTTATTGATAATAAATTCAAACAATTGTTCACAGGAATTAATCAATGGTAATGTATATTCATAGGTTAACTACTACCTTAGACTCAACAAGAGGGATTTAGCTCTCCATAGACATGAAGAACATACAAAGATTAATGGAAGAATTCATCTTCATCAAAGGAATGTCTTCGCTTGATAGAGAATTGGTCTTCAATTGATGATTGTGGCTGCACCTTCAGATTGCTCTCCTAATTTCGCTCTTCACCAAGTTCTTTTTCTCTTGGAAGCTAGGGCTTTTAAATAGAAGTTTTGGGCTTTTACCGCCGAGGCCGCGGCGCGGCAACGGGCTGGCGCGGCGCGCCCCTCAAACAGAAGTATTTTCGCGGCGCGCCTAGGAACTCTCGCGGCGCGCCCTTTGTACTTTCCATCTTTTTCTTCAGCCTTTGAGACTTCCAGCTTTCTTTCCTCCTCATGTTCTTCTTAAGTTCTTATTCAGCTCAAAACCTGCAACAATAACACCCACAAGTGATTCGATTTGCTTTACACATGAACTAAACTTATTCAGTTCAATTCTTAATAAAAACCTATGGATTCATCACATTTTTGCATTGGTTTAGAGAAGAAATCACTTATATTAACACATGAATTTACCATTAATTTACTCCTAACAGGGGCCGACTTCAGGCATAAAAAAACCTTTCTTGATTTATAAACCTTCTACTCATGCCTTTTGATCAGCTTCATCTACATCTATAATAAAGAAATTGTTGTAAATGTGCCTCAAAATCTTTGTTAATGAAGAGAAAGAAAATATATTTTGGAGATTGCATTTACCGCAAAAATTGGACGAAAAGTCAAAAAATAGAAATCAGGAAAGAAAAAAAATCGGTCAGTGAATATTTTTGTCTGTACGGATGAATAATATTTGTCTGTATGGTGAATAGTGATTTCAGGTTTTCGGTCTTTTCCGACAGTTTCTCGTTTTGCATGTTTCGGGCTCTTTCGGTTTGGTCCATGAATCCATGTATAATTGGATTGTGACTTTGGGCTTTATTTGTTGGGTATTTGTTATTATAAATATGTATCTCTTATATGCTTGTAGGTATGACAATCTTTGAGCTTACAGCAACAAGGGAGAGTTTTTGGGAAACCTTTGGAGTTATCTAAGAGAATTGGGGAATTGGGAAACACTTATTTATACCTTAGATTTGGGTTATTCATATATTAAAGGTTGAAGAGGTCGGGAAACACTTGGGTAGAAAATAGGGTTAATTTTTGGGCGCCTTCAGGGTTGATCTTGGGAACGTGAAGGCAAAGGCTATTTTATTGTAACTCGTCTATAAACTCTTGTAACAACTTTCTGAGTATAGTGAATTGGAGAGCTTCTCTCTCCCCCAGATTAGATCGTTTGATCGAATTGGGTAAACAAATCTTCGTATTTTTCTGGCCTTATTATGTTTTATTATCTGTGTACGAATTATTATTTCCGTAGACCATTTATTTTGGTTGCTTCTATTCTTTGCCTCACAAATTGATATTTAATTTTTTCGTAATTCATAACAAGTGGTGCGGTGAGTGTGGGGCAAAGAGATATTATTGACAAGTGAGCACCATAGTTAGTAGAAGGGAGATCGAGAAATTTTCCAGTAACAATGACTTTGGATTGTGGAAAATTAAGATGCAAGCAATTTTAATTCAAGAGAAGTGTATTGATTCTTTGAAGAGTGAAGCATTGATATTTGTAGGGCTTACACAGGTACAGGAGACCGAGATGTTGGATCAGGCCAGGAGTGCCATTATCTTGTGCCCCAGGGATAAAGTTCTAACAGAAGTCGCCAGGAAGAAAACTGCGGTTGCTATGTGGGAAACACTTGAATCGGGCTCACAGGTTGTATATGAAACATCAATCATATTCATTTTGAATGGAGGAGAACAAATCTATAGTTGAATAGCATACAGAATTTCACAAGATTATCGATGATCTTGAGAATATTGAAGTGAATATTGATGACGAGGATAAATCTTTGCTCCTATTGATTTCATTACTCAGATCCTTTGAGCACTTTAAGGATGCCCTTCTTTATGGTAAATAAGGTACTATTATTTTGGATGAAGTCCAGACGGCGGTGAAATCCAAATAATTTTCAAAGTCGAAAGGTTTGAAGATTGAAGATAGTAGTTTAAAGGCTTAAATGTGTCAAGAGGAGGAAGTGAGCGTAAAGGGATGTCCAAATCTAAAAGGTCTAACAAGTCAAAGGTAAAACGTTTCAATTGTCAGAATATCAGTCACTTTAAAAGGGATTGTCCTGAGAGAAAGGTCAATGAAGATTTTGTTCAAGCTGCAGTTGCCTTGGGTGAGGAAAGTTATGAGGATGCAGATGTAATAGTAGTATTGAGTTTGGAAACTGAAGATAGTTGGATCATTGACTCAGGTTGCTCTTATCACATGTGTCCAAGAATATAATACTTTTAAACATTGAAGATGGTGCAAGGTGGAGTAGTTCGCCTTGGTGATAATAAGACTTGCAGGGTTTATGGTATTGGTACGATCACATTTAAAATGTTTGATGACCATGAACTTCTTATTCACAATGTAATGTATGTTCCATAACTTAAGTGAAATTTGTTATCTATAAGTATGTTTGATGATCTAGGCTATTGTATTAGAGTTGAACATGGAGTGTTTAAGGCTTAGTGCGATAAATTGATTATTGCTAAAGGGTCTTACATATGTGGTCTATATATTTTAGAAGGTTCAAATGTTGTTATTCATTCATCGTTAACTAGTGGAGGATTTCATGACAAGGAAGAATTATGGGATTTGAGTTTAAGGTGTTATGAATGCCTTGAGAAAGTTTCAGAGGAGTATAATTAATTTTGCAGGAATCAAGGGATGAAAATGAATGTTATCACTGAGTTTTTGGGGAAAAGCCGAAGATAAAACAACTTGCTTGGTTGGTAGAGAATTTCTTTAGAGGGAGAATAGTGAAAATCAAGGGAGAAACCTGGGAGAAACTATAATGGAGAAAACTCAGTTTGAGGTGGAGTTTCCTACTATAAATACTAGTAGTAGTGAAGGAACGGTTACAAAGATATTTGATTATCATTTGACTCATGATAAGGTAAGGAGGGTTATTGTAGCATCTCAAAGGGACGGTTATGCTAGCCTTGGATATTATGTTTTTAATGTGGCTGAAGGACTGCAAAATAAAAGAATAAAAACCTTCAAGGAGACGTTTGAAAACAGGTTGAGTCAAGGGTGGTTGAAAAATCATACTTGTAGGATTATTAAATTACATAGGAAGAAAAGGGTAATCGGAAACAAGTGGATGCAAGTGGCAAGATCAAGATTCAAGGGTTGTTTGAATTTTAGGTTATTGATTAGGGTTTCAACTTGGTAGAGAGCAACAATGTTGTTGATTATTAAATTGGTATCAACACGGTTTAAAGTCAAGGTGGAGATTGTTGTAAATGTGCCTTAAGACCTTTTTTGTTGAAGAGAAAGAAAACATATTTTGGAGATTGCATTTAGCGCGAAAATCGGAAGTTTTAGAAAGTCGGATGAAAAGTCGAAAAATAAAAACTAGGAAAGAAAAAATCGCTCAGTGAATAGTGTTTTCCCGTACGGATGAATAATGATGCCCGTACGGTGAATAGTAATTCCCGTACGATGAATAATGATTTCGTGTTTTTGGAATTTTTTGATAGTTTCTCGTTTTGCATGTTTCGGGATCTTTCGGTTGTCCATGAATCAATGTATAAATGGATTGTGATTTTGGGCTTTGTTTGTTGGGTATTTGCTATTATAAATATATATCTCTTATATGCTTGCAGGTGTGACAATCTTAGAGCTTACAATAACAAGGGAGAGCAAGATTTAAAGGCATAACATATAGTTTTGGCTATTCTAAAGGGAAACCTTAGAAAGGCAAGGGTTTTTGGGAAACCTTTGGAGTTATCGAAGGGAAATGAGGAGTTGGTAAACACTTATTTACACCTCGGGTTTGGGTTATTTATATATTGAAGGTTGAAGAGGTTGGAAAACACTTGGGTAGAAAATTGGGGTAATTTTTGGGCGCCTTCAGGGTTGTTCTTGGGAATGTGAAGGCAAAGGATATTTTCTTGTAACTCATTTGTAATCTCTAGTAACAAATTTATGAGTATGGTGAATTAGAGAGCTGCTCTCTCCCCTATAGTAGATCGTTTGATCGAACTGGGTAAATAAACCTTCGTATTTTTCTCGCCTTATTCTGTTATATTATCTGTGTACAGATTATAATTGTTATAGACCATTTATTTTGGTTTCTACTATTCTTTTCCTCACAAATTGATATTGAATTTTTTCGTAATTCTCAACAAGATTCACAACATAAATTATCTACATACAAGCATAAAATGATTCAATTGATTGTGTCAGCATCATCAACATATACTCCATATTCAGAGACACACTTTGTGAAACCTGCTTCGATCAGGAAGCTATCTATTCTCTTATTCCAATCCCTTGGATCCTGCTTCAAGCATAAAAGAGTCTTTCTTAATCTGTAGAGAGAGGGAGAGAAGATTAAATGACACCTGGTTGAGGGTATCGACGAAAATTTAACATCAATCAAAAATTATTTTAAATATCGACGAAATGCATAAAAACTAAAGTCTTACAAAGCTTTATCAAAACGGATAATTCTGATCCTTCACTTTAGCATATCAAATGATTTATGATTGATAAATTTTATAGACATGATCTACATGATACTATATTTCAATCCAATGATGAATTTTTTATACGGATATGTGCTAAAGAGTTATCAGAGGTGTCGTGTTACTAAGTTTAACACATTGCCGTCATTTGATCCTAACTCACAAATATATATATATATATATATATATATATATATATATATATATATATATATATATATATATATATATATATATATATATATATATATATATATATATATATATATATATATATCTATGGTTTTATGATTGACATAAATTTTTCTAAAACATGGTTCTTATCTGATGTTGAGCAAGATGTTGTAACATCTTAATCAATTGTCATGATAGGTTCTGTTGTCATGTATTTTTTATAGATGTTGTGCCTGATGTTGTGACATGTTACACCAAAACATCATGACACTACAGCTGGTTTAAATCCTTGAAGATTTGGTTGAAAAATATGAGATTTTGGTACTCATACAGGCACATCCAATCAAGGATGTTTTAGAGACAATGCATATTTGATTTAGTTTCATAAAAAGGATATTGGAGACTTTTTAGGAAACTTTGATTTGATATGATTTGTTCCTATTTTTTGTGAAGAACTTGCAGCTGATTTAAAAAGACAAGATTGGATTTTACTTAAGAGTCCAAGCCCATAATGCAAGAGTCTATAAATAAGGACTTGCTAAACCTAGAAGAGCAAGAATTCACAACAATAAACCGTAGGTGAAAAATAAGAATTTTGGATTTTGGGAGTCTTTTAAGATTTTTGTGTTTTTCGTTTTATGACACTCATGTATCTTCTGATACGTTGAGGTAGATTGACTGTTCTCACTCACGAGCTTTTACGCAAAGAGCTGAGTATTTTTCTTAGTTGAAGCTTTTAAATAAAGCTAAGTATTAATTTTTGGAAGTGTAATCTTCTGTTTTTTGGTCACTGGTTTGTGACTGGGTTATCACTGAGGTAATTGGTTGTTGGAAGTGAGAGGGGGATATCATATCAAGAGGGTTCTAGGTAGAAGTCACACAAGGTAGTGATTAGGTGAGAAGTTTATAAACTGGGATTGTTTATGCTTTGAACTAATACTATCATGATGGATTTTCTTCCTGGATTGGTAGTCCCCTAGAGTAGGTGATGTTGCACCAAACTAGGTTAACAATTGATTGTGTTGTTTATCTTTTTGCAATTTACCATATGCACAATCTCCTGTTTTAGTAAGTGTCTTCATGTCAGTAGATGATGTCATAACATCTATCTTGACAATGTGTTGGTGTTGGGACATCAGTCTTAACATCTGTATTACAAGTTCCAGAATTTCTATTGGCATCAGAACTGGCACCCTGTTTTGTCTATTAGGTGAGTTCTAGGGAGAATATTTTCTGGTACTATGGAAAGAGGATACAACAATAGACCACCTCTGTTAGATGGTTCAAATTATAACTTGTGGAATGTCAGAATGATGGCTTTTCTAAAATCCATGGACAACAAAGCTTGGAAGGTTATTTTAAAAGGATGAGATCATCCTGTTTGAAGGCAAAATATGGGAATGTGTCCTTAAAGCCAGAGGAAGATTGGTATGATGAGGATTATAAATTAGCTATTTAAATTCCAAGGCTTTGAATGCTCTATCCCATGGAGTGGACAAGATGTTTTCAGGGTAATTAATACATGTACTATAACCAAGGATGCTTGGGAAATTCTCAGGACAACCCATGAAGGTACATCTAAAGTGAAGATGTCAAGACTTTGGCTTCTCACTACAAAATTTGAAAATATAAAGTGAAGATGTCAAGACTTCAACTTCTCTTGTATAAATTAGATGCGCTCTAGAGAAGACATTGTTGACTTGGAAGTTATCTGATTCAGTGCATGCTAGAATCAGCCTCACTTTTGAAGTGCCAATCTATTTAGATGATGTTCCAACATCTGATTGGTCATCAGGCTCTTTCTCCATGATTGAACCATTGTCTTAGGTTTTAGAGTATTAAAAAATTCCGCTATAAGTAGAGTACATCCTTCTGGTATCTTTGAAGGAGATGATGAAGATCTTTGATTTTTCTTTGTTATGGATCAATCAAGTAATCCTTAGAAAAATTATCAACAGCCTTATAGGCAAGCCTTTGTTTTGGCAAGTCTTACACCTTGTATTGACCTCATTGGTCCCATGACATGAAGTTCTAGAATTTGTCAACAGTCTGATGTTACCACTTTTGGTATGATATCTAGGCTTCATCTTACTTTTGATCATTAAGCAGGTGGATTCTTGAGGTACCACACAAATAATAATTGTTCTTGGACTTGCTCCCTCATCAGTCTTCAATCATCTTATTAGTGACCAAACAATCTTCCTTAATGAAAAATATTTTTCTAATTCTGGTAGGCATAAGTATATGTTGAAGTATCAGACCTCCCTCTTTCATTTTGCTTGGTACCACTCGAGAATTGTGAATCCTTGCAGCTCTTTGTTTTTGTGCTAATTCTTGGACGTGGGCTATTTCAAGGGCTACATTAAACAAATATGCAACACACTACTACGTAAAGACACTTTCACCATGGTTGGAAAATGGGTACCATCACGGTTAACCAACCGTGTTAAGGTAAGGTGTTCTTGTAAGTATGATGCTTTCCACCACTGGCGAATGACCATAGTGATAAACCAAGTAGCATCAACAATTTAACATTTCATCAAAGTTATATAGTCCAACTATGGTGGGATGCATACATGATTTTAATATAAAATATGTGGATTGCTTATTTTCCTTACTCCTTAATAAACATATACGACCATTCAAATTAATTTAGAAGATAATAATCTGAAAAATTTAATTATTCTTAAAAAACAACTTAAAGTGTTTGCCTCTATGAGGTTTGTTGAGTTTATTATATTGTATGTAGATTTCTTGTTTCACTAACCCCTTACTGAACATGCATTCATTTAAATTTATTTAGAAAATGATAATCTAAAATTAAGGTATATTTAAAAACCAATTTAGATCAATCAATTTTTTTTGAATTGCATGTATCTTGTAATTTATCTCTCGCTCTTTAACATATAGAATTTTATTCAATACTCCAAGTTCTTCAAAGAAATGGTTTATTCTCTTCTAGTTTATTTTAAAAAGCATCAATTTATTGACAAATTCGAAGTCATCATCATCACTATCATCAACATCATAATTTATTTGATTATTATTATTATGACAACAATGACGATGAGTCCGAATTTCTCAACAAATTGATGCTCTTCAAAATAAACTAGAAGAGAATTAATTATTGCTTTGAAGAACTCGGAGCATTGAACCAAGTTCTATATGTTAAAAAAGCGAGAGATGAATTACAAGATGCTTGAAATTTGAAAAACATTGAATGATCTAAGTTGGTTTTCAAATATAACTTAATTTCAGATTATCATTTTCTAAATCAACTTACACAAATGCATGTTCGGTAAGGGGTTAGTTAAACAAGCAATCTACATACGATATAATAAACTCAACATACCTCAGTGAGGAAAACATTTGAAATGAATGCCGC
Source organism: Vicia villosa (assembly GCF_029867415.1). Lineage (NCBI taxonomy): Eukaryota > Viridiplantae > Streptophyta > Magnoliopsida > Fabales > Fabaceae > Vicia > Vicia villosa. The sequence goes on from NC_081185.1 coordinate 152,124,036, forward strand.
AAGAATAAAAAAACAAAAATATTTCTAAGTCACAAGAGCTTTTTTTTCTCGTGACTTAGCAATGTTTTGTTCTTGCATGTTGGTCGAACAAAATCACATGTAGCTGCACAAAAAAAAAGTTTGTTTTAAGACATACAAAAACATCAACAAGGCAAACATTTTGAACAACAGCAACACATCAACTCATAAAATGTTTCATAAATGTAACTTTTATTGAAAAGATTCGTGAAGAATGAAGATGAATAAATGATCTACTTGTCTCCGAATGACATCCACAATGAAAGGAGGATGAAGCTGAAGTGAGAGCGGAAAACTAATGTTAAATTTGAATGGATGTCATACTGGGTCTTTCACAAAAGTTTGCAGTTATCACATTAGATTTTTCCTTCTTGTATTGTTTATTCATAGCAACACAAATAATTTGAGAACCACACCCATAATATGGACTTTTTTGAGTTAATATTTTTCATTCACTTTTCCTATAAGTCAAAATTTTAAGAAGAACACAGTCATACTTGGAACAACCATACTTGTCTTTTGATCTGTTAAACACGAAATGACAATTTAAAAAATAGAGATCCAAGTAGAGATAATCCAAAAAACACAAAAATCATGTTGAACCAAAATAAAAAAAAAAACACCATGCCAAATGAAAACTTTTTCTGACACCAAATGAAATAAGGTACCTTGAAAGTTCTTCAAAAGTGATGAATATTCGAACTTATACAAAGAAAAATGGAAGAAAGCGTATGAGTAATATGGAAGAAAGCTTATGAAGAAGAAGAAAGATAAATAAGAAACAATGTTGAACTTGATTACCTTTTAATATGAAGAAGAAGAAAGACAAGTTCTGTGGAAGAGATATATGTTAGAGTTCTGTTTTGAGAGAGACGACTATTATATGCTGAAGCTTGATAACTTTGCTTATATAACACTTATCACCACGATTATAAACTAAAACCATAATAAAATGTAAGTACTATTCACAACGGTTTCTGGTACTAGCCGTGGTGATAAGTATTTTAATATATAATATATTTATAAGAGTATAAGGACAATCCCTTTTTGTAACGAAAACACAAAAATTATTGGGGCTGAGATTCGAAGCATGTAAACTTTCATCTATCACCACAGTTGTTATTATACCCCGTGATGAAATGTCTTTTAACAAAATAAAAAAATTAGACGCGTAAAAATGAGTTATTACTATAATTTATTAAACGACAAATGTTGTTAACAAATGTATATTTTATAGTAGTGGCTTTTAAGGTTTGTCTCATTTTATTTGATCCATTCATAAAAATTCAGTAAACACAGTAATACAATGCTTATAGATATTAGGGGCGACTTGGAGGTTAAGAAATGTGTTAGGAGATAAACATGGTAAAGTGATTCTTTGGATGTTATACCTTCTTCTTGAAGTTATCACGTTGCCAAACGGGCTTGTCAATTTTTATAGGCAACATGACGTCAAAGCTATACACAATTATAAAAGGCGTCCCTTTCTTAGAGGAGTGATGTGTTATGTGCTAAGACGATCATAATACACACGGTTCTCGTGGAGAATTTTAAGTATAACTCAATAAATGAGGGTGAGATGTAAAAGGAATAATATGATAATGTTTGTGACAAATTAAAAGATAAAAATACCTCGTATAAATGTTCAACTATAGTCCTTTTGCTTCATCGTGTTTTTTCTTGATCCCGTAGAGGATAACTTTGTTGGCGTACTCGGCTTGTGCATTGGCCTAGGGGCGATCGACCGAGACTAATTTGGTTTGAATTCCTAGTTGATGGCCAAATTCATGTACCCTGGGGTTGGAATATTGAGTTCTGTTGTTCGAGACGATGATCTTTGGTAATTCAAATATGCAAATTATATGCCTCTAGTAAAAATGCCTCACTCTTCCTGCCGTGATCTTTGATGTTGCTTCTGATTCAATCAACTTAGTGAATTATTCCATGCGTACAAGTAAGAGTTTCAACTATCCCAACTCTAAGGGAAATTTTCTTAGAATATTCACACACCATTAATAAAATATCCAAGGTAAGGTTACCAGATGAATGACCTCAATGGGGGCGTGGAGCATGTTTAAGTATTTTATTGGCACTTGTCTCACTTGTTTACATGATCGATGCTGTCTTTTAACATATTTAGCCAGTAAGAACCAACTCTTAATAACTTGTTTGCCAAGGCTCTTCCTCCAATGTGGCTCCTAAAGACACCTTCATTCACCTCCATTAACACCAAGGCAGTTTTTCTCTCTCCTTCCCTTCTTGTATAGTTTACCTATAACAAAAGTGTATTTTTCTACAACATTTTTTATTTTATGCAACAGAACAATAGACAACGTCTTAGAAACCATTTCTTAAAGGGGTAAAGGTCGCGGTTTTTACCCGATGTCATAGATTCTATAAGTTTGTTAAAAATTGTCGCCTATTTACTTTGAGCCACGCTTTTCAAAATGCGGGTGTATCATAATCGTTGCTTGCTAAAGCTACGATTTAAAAAGTGTGGGTATGGCCTAACCATCATCTGTTAACTTAAAGCTATTGTTTTGAACGTGTGGCCATTTCATCTTGATAAGACAACGTTACAAAGCGCAGCCTAATTTTAAAGACTACAGATTTATTAATTTTTTATTAAAAATGTGAGTTTATACTATTTTATATTGTGTATTATAGAGGTTCGAACCTCTGTAGTTTAGTTTGTTTGATTATAAAAAAAATTCAAATAATTTGAATTAATACACAAAAAAGCATTTCTAGGAGCGAACTCAGATTTGTCATTATGGATGACAACAAGGTAACAAGCCTTTAATTACACCACTAAACCAACAATATTTTTGAATTATACCCAGACTATTAAATATTTATATATAACTATTTTTAGTTTTTTGTTAAATGAAAAAGTCAAGATTTTGTATAATAAAATATGATATTTTTTCTGGGCACATTAATAAAGTTAGATTTTGTGCAAAATAAAAAGTTTACATTATTAGTAAATAAGAGTTGATCTCAAATAAAACTAATAATATTTAATTTAATTTAATTTAAATTTATTTTTAATAATTGTTTTTTAAAAATCATTTTGTTAAAATATTTTTTAAGAAAATATTGATGAACACTTAAATTTTTGAAAAATTAAAATTTCCCTTCATTTGTTAAAAAATATAAAAAGAAGCTGTAAAAATATATAAAAAAATCCATACATAAATTAAATGAGAAAGTAAAGATTTTATACAATAAAATGAGATATTTTTTCTGGACACATTAATAAAACTAGATAATGTGCAAATAAAATGTTTACATTATTAATGCATAAGAGTTAATCTCAGATAAATAAAACTAATAATATTTTAAAAATATTTCTTTAAATTTTTTTTAAGAAGACATTAATGAACACTTAAATTTTTGAAAGTTAAAATTTGTTTTTTAATTTATAACAAATAACCAAAAATAAATTTTACTTTTATAGTAAACTTTCATTAAAAAGGTATTTAAAACATATAATATTAATTATTTAAAAAAATCATAAAAGATTTCAATTGTTATTTTTCTTAGAACTATGTTTCTTTCACTTGTTTAGATGAACATCTAAGTTACTAATTTTGTAGGTTGCAACGTTGGTGGTGGTGGAGAACTTTGTTTGAAACATTGAAAAATAGATGGTATTTATATGTGTTTCAATATAATAAGGTAAAAGAAATGGATGAGGAAAAGTACTATAATTTAGAGACATGATGCAGCTAAGGAATTGGAAACAAAGCTGAACAAGTTTGTGGAGGCATCTGATATTGTAAAAGCTTAGGTGAATGATCCTTTTTCAAACGTAATGACTCTGAACCGATTAATTTGATTGATCAGCTTAGGAAACAATACTAGAAATTTGTTTACTTGATTTTCCTATGAAGATTAATAATAGGTTGCAAGTTGCAACTTGCAAGTTTAATTTTTTAAATGTTTGTGAATTGTATGATTATTTATTGTAAAGTCTTGTAAATGTTAAAATACATGTGATTTGTTTGCAAATACAGTGTGTAGTTGTATAACATATTTGAACAAACTCAAATGATTGCTTCATATACTAAGCTCTATTCGATTAATAACTTAATTAAACACTAAGATAGTTGTACTTATTGAAACAAGTATATCTTAATATATCAAATATATCTTGTCAAATTATTTAAGTTTAGATTACTTTGTTATTATTAGTTGTACTTTTTGAAACGTTACTTTGTTATTATTAGTTGTACTTTTTGAAACAAGTATATCTTATCAAATTATTTAAGTTTAGAATAACAAGATTTCAAGCTTATATTAAAAAGATAATTATGGCTGTGATCTTGTTTTCTTCGCTGCTCATTTAGGCATAATAATTTTGAGAAAATAAAGTCTAAAGGGGTCAAAAGTTATAACATCAAACAGACAAGTGGAGAGTTTTCTTTATGGTTATGAAGAAACTATATTTCATTACTAAAAGATGAAGTTCGGTAAAGAGAAAAAAATATTGACAATTTAGATAAGACTTATGTTATTGATGAAAGACGATTATTATAATATAATTGAAAGCTTTATATATTTTGATTGAAGGCTATACCAGGAATTTTATAGTTCATGATTTTAAAATTCTATAATTTGCATTACATTATGTTTCTAGTTTTTTATATTTAGACAAAAGTCCTTTGTAAGAGTACATATGTATGTGAATTCTTATTATATAATTTTAGATAACCCTTAATAATAATAATAATAATAATAATAATAATAATAATAATAATATATCTTAATGTTATTTCATATAAAAAGGCTAAATAAAATTTTCATAAATGTGTGGGAGGGTACTGAGTTGGTTTCTCTATTGTAGTTTAATTTTTTTTTGCTGCCCACGATTTCAAACTGTAAGCCCAAAACAAACCGTAGCTTAATTTTGAAAATCGTAGCCTAAATCTAAGGGGACAGTTTTAAAGTGTAGCTAAAAATAAACCGCGGTCTAAACATATTCTATAAACTGTCAGCAAACGACATATTTCGACGTTTTTGATTTACTGTGGGTTAAAGTTAAAAACCTCTGCACTAATAAAATAGGTAACGGCCGTTTACTCCACGACTGGAAAATCGTCTCTTAAAAATTTAGATTACGGTTTTCATACTTTAGGCTGCGGATTTCCGGTGTTAGCCTAAACTAATTTTTGTTGTAGTTGTCTGTTTTGTAGTTGTCTGTTCGTTAGGTATTGAATTATGGACATCTACCATCCATTAGTGCCTACTATGCTAGGAGTGAACAATGTTTCCTGTATCATTGTTTTGTTGTGAGCTAGCTTCTTGGCGTTGGCGAGTTTCGACAAGAGACCGACTCTTGAGTTTTCTTCCCTTGAAACGTAAGTTATTTTTGAGTGATGACAATATATTAAATATGTTGTTTTATTTTATCCATTTAATTATTATAATGATTATCTTTCATTTGAATGATCAATGTTCATTTTACTTCGGAGTCCAACGTTTATATGGTAAAACAATATTGTTCTGGACTTGGCCAAGATTCAGCCCAATCTACTTTCGGCCCACTTAACCTTGGAGGTCCAAACCATCCCTGAGCCCATAAGGAGAAAACAGTGTCCGACTACTCGAGGATCCAACAACACTAGAGTAAGCTACTTGGTGCTCGGCGTGAGTGCTTCTCGCAAGCACCCCACCTGACGAGGACCTGCCTCCTCACCTGGACCCGAGTGAGTCAGAGAGCTCTCCCCGCGAACACCTGCTCCGCCGAGGACCCTTCTGCTCGTATGGTTCCTTCACATCTAACCCCCCGAATAATGCGGGATCCACGTGGTCCCTAAAAGACCGCGTCTCCCTTAAGCTTCGGAGTGGTTGACCAGGACGGGGAGCACTCACGCATCTCCGATATTTCCGCCTAGGAAACCTGGCAGTCTCCTAGTTGGGCCTGGGAATCCAGCTCAGTAGCGAGATCATGGCCCAGCGCTGGGGGCTATAAATACCCTCTTTTACTAGAGGGTCAGATATTCATTCTCTTCTAACCTTTAGCTCGTACTTGCACTCCTTTGCTCGTCTTCTTACTTTGCCATCGGAGTACCTTGCAGGTACACCCCCCTTCACTTCTCAAAGATCCAACTCCGAGCAGGCTTTGACGATCCTTCTGATCAGGTACGATCAAATATCATTATGATCAATTGAATTGAATAATTGATCATTGCATATTTGATGGTAAGAGGCCAGTTTCATCCTTATATTCTTTGCCAACAATTTTTATTTCAAATTAATATTTTAAATTTTATGTTCTAATATTTATTTTAACAATTAAATTCCTAACAAAAAGTATATTTTAAAGAGTTTAATTTATATGCACTGACAGTGTAAAATCATTTTACACTGTCATCAAATAGAAAGCTAATAAAGTGTCTTGTCATTAAAAGAATTTTTAATTTAAAATGTGATTTATTTTGATACAAGGTTGTGATTGGTTGACAATGTAAAATAATTTTACACTGTCAGTGTATGAACCTTTTTCTCTATTTTAAAATGTGAATGTAAATTATATTTTGCATTTTTTTACCTGTCTTGTATTAAAAATTTGTTTTTGCCTCTTAAATAAAAACTTATTTAACCTTAAAATAAAATACTAGCAATATACTCTGTAACACACATTTTCTAACACATGATTTAAATGATCCATGTAAATTTTAATTTATTTATTTTATAACAAACACCATTCCATTAAATAAAAAGAAAAAAGGAATATACTCTGATAGTGTAAAATAGTTTTACACTGTCAGCCAATGACGATCATGAATCAGGACAAATCATACTGAAAATTTAAAAAAACTTGTATGACATGGCAAAATGTTATATTCTAATTGGATGACAGTGTAAAACTTTTTTACACTGTCAGTGCATAACCATTAAACTCTAAATAAAAAACAAAAACGCATTACAAGATTCAAGAAATATATGATATATGAGATATCTTATCTTGCTGCATCTCTAAAAATTAGATAAATTATAAAAAACATTAAATATAATTTAATCAGAAGCTAATTAAAGTGAAGGAGCCAAAAACTTTATGTAATTGATATATATATATATATATATATATATATATATATATATATATATATATATATATATATATATATATATATATATATATCCAAAAATAATTAAATTTAATGATCAATTAAAACCGTTAGATTAATGAAAATCAATGGTTAAGATTTAGAGTAAGTGTTCAACACTTACTCTTGGAGTCAATATATCTCTCCTTTTATATATATATATATATATATATATATATATATATATATATATATATATATATATATATATATATATATATATATATATATATATATATATATATATATATATATATATATATATATATATATATATATATATATATATATATATATATATATAACAAAATTAAATATTTTATTATTTTTTCTATCAATTAAAATATTATTCATTTCGCATATAATTCTATATTAAATTATTTATGATATTAATAACGTAGATGACTCTAACATTTACAATTATATATAACAACATTATATATACTTAAAGCTAAATATATAATATGTTTTTTAATCAAGCTTTATAAAATTTTAACTAATTTTTAATTTATAAATTTATATTATATATATATATAATAAAATATTATTATCATTATCATATAAAGGAAAATGAAACAATATATATATATATATATATATATATATATATATATATATATATATATATATATATATATATATATATATATATATATATATATATATATATATATATATATATATATATATATATATATATATATATATATATATATATATATATATATATATATCAGCATGTCCAACTATTTCCGATTATCTCTGGACTCGGTTTAGAAAATGGTTTAATTCTTAATCTTTGAAGATGAAGGAACTCAACTATGATATTTTCCAACAGAACTCATACGATCATCTGAAACTCTTCAAGGATCAAGTTCTGCGTCTCTGGAAAAGGAAACCCTTCGTCATCTCGACAACAAACCATGGGAAGCTCCAAAAGAATCAACACTTAAGGAAACATCTCCTGAACTTCAACAGCAAACTTTGGTCGTTTTTGAAGACATAGACAAGTTAGTTGAAAAATATCTTGAAACAGATTCTGCTGCAGTTACTTCTATGATTAAGGCATCTTTTGTTGAAACAACTTCATCTTCTCTCGTACTGAAAACTCTGGATGAGTTAAAGAAAGGGAATGAAGTTCTTAGGGCAAGGCTAGACAAACAGGACGAAACCAACAACGAGATTAAAGGGATGATAGGAAAACAAAAAGGATCAAGCAATCAGATCAAGAGGCTCTTGGAAGCATTGTTCACATGACTTCCACCTACTTCAAAACCTTAACTTAATTTTTTAATGTTTTAAATTCTGCTTATGTGCTTCTGTCTGTCTCAATCTTCTTGAATGCAACCTTTTGTCTTTTTTTTTTGGGTGTGTTTTTATTGCTTTTTTATTAATGACAAAAAGGGGGAGAACGTGAAATATTTTGAAATATAACAGTGTCAGGACTAAGTCTCAAACATTTTTTAATAACATAAATTATGTATCTACTGAAAGTAACTCATGCGTATCAGAACTTCCATCCAAAGCTCTCATCAAACATCTTTAGAGAAGTATCTATTTTTTATCTAAGTATTTAACTCAGGGGGAGATTCTAATACTTTATGTTCTTACTTGATTAATCAAAACATATGAGTTTTTGTCATCATCAAAAAGGGGGAATTGTTAAAACATAGTTTGATTCTATATCCTAGTGATAGTTTTGATGATAACAAATACATAAATTTTAATAAGAATAAATATGCACTCTAATCGTGTGTTTAAATATGAAGAAAAAGTTAGAAGTTCTGAAGCGTTCTAAAGAAGAAAATAGAGCTAAAACAAATAAGAAGTATTTGCCATTTGATCTCAGTCCTAAGAAGACCAGAGCTTGACACTAATTTCTTAGAAGCAGAAGGCTGCATTGAGGGAAGTTTACAAGAACAAGAAGTTCTGATGTGTCATACCCCAAAATTTGCCCCATCTACTTCACTTATAAAGATTCAAAGACTAGGGATCCATTCAAGCAACACCCCTAGTCAAGAGCCTCCTAAGGCCAGGGTTTGAGGTTCCCCTAAGAGGGATCAATGAGATAAGGCTCCTAATCAAGGATGTATGGTTTATAGTGATCTAATCTAAATCCATGGCAAAAGTCAAGGCACTACTCCAAAGGTCACCTGCTCAAACAATCTCAAGATCTACAATCAACTGATTCAAATCCAAAGTCAAGGCATGATCCAAACTTCTAACCATTGGTCACACAACAAGTATGGGGATGTACAACCATCATTTGATCAAGAATTGATCATGATTCCATTAATAGAAACTCAGAGATGAACAAATACAAAAAGGTTCAAATTAGGGTTTCTTAGGAGAAAGTCAACCCAACTTTGACTGGGCATAACTTTCACATGGAACATCAAAAATTCCCCACTCAAAGCCTATTTTGAAGGAAATTGGATTCTCTACAACTTTGTGTCTCACAAGCCAGGGCTAGAAATGCTTCATTTAAGAGATACAAAGCAAAAGATTACAGGTCATTTTCAGGCATCCTTCAGAAACAGTTTTTTCCCAAAGAGAATATGATCAAGATAAAAGCTTCAAATGAAAAATATGTTCCAAAGTGGCTTATAGAGGACCTCTTGAGGTTTCTAAAAAGTATTAGATCTCCCTCATAGCTTAAAAATTGAGTGAGATATGCTTGATCAAAGTTAGGTGATTTTGAGGGACCAAATGTAAAAAAGGAGGGTTCAAATTAAGGAATTTTGCAAATGGGCCTATGTTTTTGTGGTATAAACTTGATCCACAAGCCATTAGCTTGTCCAAAACAAAAGGGCACGAAATTTATCATATTAATTGATTTAATATATTTTTTATTTCATTTTTTATGATTTAATTAAGTATAAAAATCAAATATTATGATAAAATATTCATAAAGGCCAATTTCAATCAGTATTAATGGCAAAATATATTGTTATTTTCGTGCTAAATCAAATGGAAAGGAGTGATACAATATTTGGACCAAATTGGAAACTTTTTATTCAAGAAACAAATCAAAATTCTCAAAGAAGAAAGATTGGATTTAAAGGCTTTTGAGACTCTTTTCTAAACCTAATCTGATTCACTATAAGTATAGAGGCTGAGGCATAAGGGTTGGTGGATCAAGAGGGAGCAGAGCTGCAAGAACAAAAAAAATCTCCAAGAACTCAAATTCGATTTCAGAGAATTAGAGGCTTTCAAGGAGATTCAGGCATTGCAAAAGATTCATCAAGGGATTCTGAACGTGTTTGGATACTCACACGACTTCAACACCCCCAGAACATTCTCCTATTCATCAAGGTAAGCCGTTCTAAAAACCCTCTCGATTTGAACAATATATGCATCCTCATTGAAATCTATTGGCATATTCTTGTTTGTCTCAATGTATTAATCGTTTCTGGATTGTTCTTGTTGAGTTTGCGTGCCCTAATCATGTTCCACCATTAATGACCGGTTTGAGTTTTTAGGGTTTAATTTGGGGTTTTTTTATGGGAGTTAAATTAAGGTCAATTAATGATATAGCCTGATTCGTATGGTTGAGACGAGTGAAGTGATAAGGTCGCGCCATGTTTATATGTTCATATGGGCTATTCGCTATTTTTGTGGTTTTGGTTGCTACAGAGAAAACCGTAGCGATTTCGTAGCTAAGTTTGCAGGTTTTTTTGTGAATTCTGTGAAGAAGATGATGTGTTGGCATTCCCTGGTTGGTTTATTTCAAAAGTCGCGCGCGTTTCCAGATGCGTTTAGTGATTCACCATATGTTGTCTTAGGCGCGCGTAATGAACGAGTGGCTGGAGTTGGTCTAGTGGTTAGCTTACACGCTGGTGAGGGTGAGGTCGCAGGTTCGAGCCTCCCCTCCCACGTTATTTTTGATGAAATAATCTCCCACCTGATCCCATGCGCGCGCAGCTCAAACCTTCACCATGTACCCTCAGATCTGGACCCTTAATCCGACCATCTCTTAGATCCAACGCCCTGGGATCAATACCCATACCATAAGCCCTCAATCTAACCACACAGAATTAAAACCTTAATAATTTAAATAAAACTTTAATTATTTTGTTTATTTTAATTAAAATACTTATTTTAATATATATTAATTATGTTATAATTATTTTTTTTGATAAAATAAATACATGATAATTATATTAAAATTTTTTATTTGTTATTCGTGCCGATTAAATCGATTGATCGCTATGGTTAACAATAATTTTAATTAAAATATTGTTAAATAAAAATAAAAAAATCAAACCAGATTCGATTAAATGGTTGCAATCATCTTATTGATTGTGATGATTAATCTCGCCTCATTATTTAATTTAATTTGTTATTATTTGTAGTCGTGCTAATCGATTACGAGAGGTAACAATATAAAACGCCAATTAATAAATAATAAAATACAATAAGTTGTTATTAGTGATAATCGAATTAATCGATTTGAATTGGTAACAGTGCAAATCCTTAATCTCTTAGCTATGGTGATCAAACCTATTGATCATTGCGGTTAATTGTGCCAAATCAGGGTTGTACGCCCAAACCCTAATAACTCTAAAATCCATTCAAATTACAAAGACAAAATAAACTGCGATAGGCTAACCAAAAAGCCTCCAAAAAAAACCATATCAAATCAAATTCAAACTCTAAATGGCGTACAACCCTTCCCGAACTACGTAGACTCTGATCCTCCCTAAGGAGGTACGTAGGCACTTGGCAACAAGGCGAGTCTCCCCCTCTTCAAAATCTCAATCATGTCATTATAATTTTGTTTGCCACATTTCTTTACAAATCCTGCCATGCAACCCTAATCTTTGAACATTAGCCTTTAGGAAAGGGCTGAGGGTGCCTAACACCTTCCCTCAGCCTGATTATAATAGCTTACCCTAAATCTCTTAACTGCGTAAGGGTTTCCTATTCGCCCTTCAGAATAGGTGGCGACTTGAAAGCTGAAATTTTTAGGCAGGTTGCTACAGCTGGCGACTCTGCTGGGGAGAACACTTTTAGTGAATTATTATGCTCCTTAAGGCTTGAGAGGGTTTAGGGTTAGGTTTGTGATTTGGTTTGTGATTTGGTTTGTGGCGCACTGTAGGGATGGCAATTTGCCACAATTAGGGTTTGGGGGAGGTTCATCTTTTAATAAATGTATTATTTATTTATTTGTTTTGTTGTTTTTTATCTGCCTAGAAATGTCTGCTTTTATTATTATATATTTGCTCTATTTTTATGTCGGTTAAACCTTAAGCGTGGGAGTTAACTTTGAGACCAAAAGGGGACGTGAATCGCCTTACGAATCTCACTGATAACTCCACTCGGAGTGGGTTAGGTGTTTGGAAAGGTCCGAAACGAAGCTAGACTTTGTGGAGGGCTGGACTGGACACTTAGCTGATCTCTCCGGGAACCTACCCAAAAATTCGAACCTCATGGATAAAGTGAGTTGTTCCAAAATCCGAAGAGACGAAAAAGTCTCGGAGGCTACGAACGACCCCATGAGACCTTTTAGAACCCCCGTATAAAGGTTGGCTCCCAAGAGCCCCCTACGTCGAACCTATGAACCTGGGTTCTTTGAAATACCATGTTTTTTTGCTTAATTATTTTTTATGTTTGTATTTTTTTTTTGTTGTTATGTGTTTGCATGCATCATCTAATCATTTGCATTTTTCATCATGTCTTATCCACAAATAAAAACAATAATACACATATATATGTATATATATTTGGTAAAATGTATTTTGTTGGTGAATGTGTAGGAAGGATGAGTACGAAGAAGACAATCGTGCACTTTACTGTTTCTACTCCAGACATTAAGAAATTGAAGATCATCAAAGAAAAATTACCATCAGGTGCTTTGGATAGGTTTGAGATTCGCTATGGTAACATCTTGGATTTGCTAAGGGTAAAAGTGCAAGAAGAAGCTATCACCGCCTTGGTACAATTCTATGATCCGCCTTTGAGATGTTTTACTTTCCAGGATTTTTAGTTAGCACCTACCATAGAAGAAATGGATGCTATGTTGGGTTTTTCGAGGATAAAAAAGGAATTCTATACTGGTGTGGGTAAGGAAGTTGACTTTTCAGATCTAGAAAAGGCTTTGGGAATGTCCGCTGCAGAACTAAAAGTTCATTATAAAACTGAGGGAGAAGTACATGGGTTCAAAAGATCTTATTTAGAAAATCAAGCATTAATGTTTGCTCAAAGGAAACAATGGGACATTTGTGGACATGTGTTAGCTCTCTTAGTTTTTGGTGTTGTTTTATTGCCAAAGAATATTGACTATGTTGATCCTACCGCTATTCATGCTTTCACTTCTTTTAGGCTTTTTGACAAAGATCCAACTCCGACTATCCTCGCTAACATTTACTATGCTATTCATATGAGGTATGAAAGAAAGAGAGGAGTGCTAGTTTGTTGCGTTCATTTGCTCTATTCTTGGTTGACTTCCCATCTCTACAAAGCTAGCTGCTTTATCAAAGAATTAACTAGGAACGACTGGTCTCAAAAATTAAGGGCTCTTAAAGCGGACTCTATTCTATGGTATGCAAGAAAATTAAATTCAGATAAGATCATTTACAAATGCGGAGAATTCAACAATGTGCCATTGATAGGAACTCTTGGTTGTATTAATTATAATCCTGCTTTAGCACTACGTCAATTGGGTCATTCCATGGATAAAGAACCTTCCGAGCAACGTATAAAAGAATTAATTTTGCATGACAACGGGAAAGGTGAACCAAGAACATGGAAAAAGGTAATTCAAGCTTGGAGCAATGTTCAAAGGAGAGACTTTGGGCCAAAGAATGTAATTGCAAAAGCAGCTTATACCGCATGGGTTCAAGAAAGAGTTAAGAAAGTGTTGCTTCCTTTTGTCGTGGATCCCGCCTACAAGCCTGATTCTCCTGATCCTGTTCCTTTATCCATCGAAGAGATAGAAGGAATCAGGGCTGCCCTAGAGGCGTCCCGAAAGGAGAAAGAGAAATTAGAACTTGATTTGCATCAACTTACTAATGAAAGGAGCCAACTACGCTTTGACCTTAAAGAGAAAAATCAAGAACTCCAAGCGATGAAAGAAGAAAATGATAGGCAAAGAAGTAAAAGAAAGCGTGCAACCGAAGGAGTTCTAAGTGCTAATTTTAATCTAGAATCGCATAATGAAAGGTTGGCACAAGCGGATGTAGAGATTGCAAAATGGAGAAGACGTTATGAAAAGGCTTCCCATGACAAAGCGGAATCCGAAAAAAATCTAGAAGCTGTGGTCTTTGAATTAACGGATAGAACTAAGGACCAAGAAGTGGAAATAAGGGATTTAAAGTTTGATCTTCAAGAGGCCCGCAATGCTGGACAAGAAGAACGCACAAGGAGGCTAACCGCGGAAGAAGCACTTTTACAGCGCACTGATGAGCGTCATAGAGCACTTCAAGCTTTGGCCGTGCTTAGGCAATTACTACTAAGGCAAAAAGAGTTATGTGATGCTGCAAGGGATGAAAGGGACTATTGGGAGAGACAATACACAATTGTTTCTACTGCTTATGAGCACGTGAGCATGGTTCCTAAGATGCTTGAAGAATACGAGAAATGCCGCGATAATTATGACAAGCTAGTTTACTTGTGCAACGATCTAATCCTAGACATCCCAAGGAGTTTGGCAAAGGCGGAGACCTCTCTTGTTATCCTTCCCAAAGAAGTCAAGGAATTCATAGAGCTTTGTAGAGATATGGTGGATAAGTTCAAAGAAGACATCCAAAGGCGTTCTTAGTTTTAGATTATTTTCCTTTTTGCATTCCAAGTATTTTCAATTTGTTATTTCAATTTCTATCTTTGTTAACCGACAATGGAGTTTGTTTTTAGTATTTTATTTTCAATAAAGTGTGTTTCTTTTTCGTTACTCATCGTTTCTATAAATATTCGCCAACTTTGTTTACCTCTTAAAAAAAAAACATATGTGTATATACATGTACAAAAGAAAAGAAAAAAAGAAAAATAAATACATATGCAAAAAATATATACATAATACATATGTGCAAAAAAAAAAAAGAAAAATGTACATGTATATATAAAAAAGAGAGGAATAAAAAATAATATATAAATATATATGTGTATTATAATAGTGTGGATAAGACACAAACATTGCATAACCATATCATTCATAGCATGCATATCATATTTATTTTTCAAAAACATAAAAAAAACTATCTTCATCTCCAGTCACACCATTGCAACTCGATCACTCATCCAGACCAGAGCTCAGAAGAAGAAAGCAATGGAACAGCTAGAGCAGAACCAAGCCGCCCTTCGCGAGGAAATGACCCAGCTGAAAGGTACTGTTGAAGACCTCCAGGGAGGAATGGCCCAAGTGCTGAGCTTCATGAAAGACCTCAAAGATAAGCAAGACAAAGCTAAAGAAGTTCATGATCAGTATGAAGAGATACCTAAAGATGGCAACCCATTGTTAGGATATGTTCGAGGCTATGACCCTCACAAAACTAATGCTCACGCATCTAAAAGGGTCACCACGACCCATGAAGAGGGAGAGGCTTCCCAAGAAGGATTTATCCCTACTACTCAGAAAGAAGGGACGTCTCGCACAGTTCGCATTCCAATCAACAATCTGCTTAGGGATGAGGACTACTTGGACCTACAGTATGGGGACACTAATGACACAGATCAAGTCCCTCAACCAAAGCTGACCCCTGCTGATTCTGGGGAGAATTCCAAGGAGAGTGGACAAATCAAGGCGCTGGAAGAAAGGATGAAAGCAATGGAAGGATATGATGCCTTCGATGTGGATACCTATGAAATGAGCTTGGTGCCGGATTTGACTATTCCTCATAAATTCAAGATACCCGACTTTGAGAAGTACAAGGGACTCTCTTGTCCGAGGAGTCACTTGCGCATGTATGTGCGAAAAATGGCTGCTTATGCTCATGATCAAAAGCTGATGATGCATTTTTTCCAAGATAGCTTGAGTGGAGCATCGGTTGACTGGTACATGCAATTAGAGAAGTCTCACATCCGAAGCTGGACCGACCTTGCTAATACGTTCCTAAAACAATATAAATACAATTTGGACATGGCACCCGATCGGATGCAACTCCAAAATTTGTCACAAAAGAAAGAGGAATCGTTTAAGGAGTATGCACAGAGATGGAGGGAAATGGCCTCCCGAGTCCAACCTCCCCTGTTGGAAAAAGAACTCGTAAAAATGTTTATGGCTACATTACAAGGGCCGTACTACGATAAAATGGTAGGGAGTGTGTCCTCAGGGTTTTCAGATTTAGTGGTTATTGGTGAAAGGATAGAAGACGGAATTAAGAGCGGGAAAATACAAGGAGTATCATCTAACTCTTATCACTCAAAGAGGCCCACCTCAACCTTCGCTAAAAAGAAGGAAGGGGAGACTAACGCAGTAGTGCATCAAGAGTTTAGACCTCCTATGACATACTCACCTCAACCAAGATTCCAAGGCCCTCCGAGGAAGTTCGACCCTTTGCCCACTTCTAAAAGCGAGATACTGAAGCATCTATTAAACGAGCAGTTAGTGGAACTCAGGCCTATGCCACCTCCGATTCCCGGAAAGACTATGCCCAATTTCAAAGCTAATGAGAGGTGTGAATTTCACGCCAATTCTCCGGGGCATACATTGGAAAAATGTTGGGCCTTTAGGCACAAGGTTCAGGACCTGATAGAGTCAGGAGCAATTGCTTTTGACAAACCTAATGTGAAGACAAACCCTATGCCCCGTCATGATGGCACAGTCAATGCAATAGAGGTAGTCACCGAGCAAGAGTTTGTTCAACAACGGAGCTCCCCCATAGATGCCCTTAAGAGGTATCTACTTGCAAAGGGGTTCGTCCTCGAACATAACGAAGCCTTTAAGACAACCTTGCAAAGACTCGTGAATCAAGGGGTAGTTCAGTTTAAAGAATATCCTGAGGAAGAGTATGTGGCCATGCTGGACAGGAATGAACCGTTAATGATACCAAGACAAGGGGCAAGGAAGACGTTGATCATCCCTTGCGCCAAAGCCACACTGCTGATACCCGCACAAGTACACACTAGGATTATCCCAGTCAGGGATCCATATCCTGTGGACAAGATGAAGGCAGTTCCATGGGAATATGAGTCTAATGCTAGTACCGATGTGACAAACATCGTCGGGCCTGGGGGTATGACTCGTAGCGGTCGCATATTCAATACTGCTAAATCAAAAGAGAATTCAGCACAAGCAAATGATCAAGCTACTGTGGTCCCTACTGAAAGAAGCACACCCATAGACAAGGAGATCACTAACAAAGATGCCGAAGAATTCTTGGCATTAATCAAGAAAAGTGATTATAAGGTAGTGGATCAGTTGCACCAAACTCCATCCAGGATATCACTCCTCTCGCTGTTAATCCATTCAGAAAAACATCGAGACACCCTGATGAAGATCTTGAGTGCTGCCCATGTAACCAAAGACATCACTGTAAATCAATTTGATGGAATGGTGGCTAATCTTACTGCTGGGGCATGCTTAAGCTTCAGTGAACACGAGTTGCCCTCACAAGGGAAAGAGCATAACAAAGCCCTGCATATCTCCATACAATGTGGGAAAGCTCATCTGTCTAGAGTGCTGATCGACACAGGATCGTCATTAAATGTGATGCCAAAGGCCACCTTAGACAAGATAGATTTGGAAGGACTGGTAATAAGACCAAGCCGTCTGGTGGTCAAAGCCTTCGATGGGTCGCAAAGCCCGGTGTTTGGAGAGGTGGACCTCCCTGTGGTAATAGGCCCTCACACTTTCTGCATCAATTTCCAAGTGATGGAGATTGAGCCTGCCTACACATGTTTATTAGGACGCCCTTGGATCCATGCTGCTGGGGCAGTTACCTCTACTCTGCATCAAAAGGTGAAATTTGTGGATGGAAACTCTATAGTAACCGTCAGTGGGGAGGAGGACATATTTGTCAGCAATCTAGACTCATACCGATACATTGAGGCTGGGGAAAAGGCATTAGAGACTTCGTTCCAAGCACTAGAGATTGCCACTGCTGTCACACTACCAATTGAGAAAACACGAAGGGCGGTGACATCCTGGAGAGACCTGCAAGACACAAAGATGGAAGGCTGGGGAAAAATTCCAGAAGTACAAGAGAAGAAAGATCGTCTGGGGTTAGGATACCAACCAACAAAGAAGGCTGCAAAGGAAGAGCAACGATTCCCTCCGATCGCACAGACTTTTGCTACAGGTGGATACGAGCATGTATCCATGATATCTAGCATGGAGGGAACGTCCAATTTTATCCGGATGATTAGGCCAGGAGAACAGCTTCAGAATTGGACAAGCCTGGAGATACCGGAGATAGTTTTCATTTCAAAGTAATTTCCTATTGTGTGTTTTATTTCCCTTTTTAATAAAGAAAGACAATAACACTCATGCCTCGCCCGAAGCATAGAGTTAGTTTGTAAGGGCCCCATTTACTTTCAAGTTCGAAGTTTATTAATAAAATTGTCTTTGCATTTTGGTATTGAAAACATTGCCTTTTTCTTTTTCGCATTTATTCCTTTTCCATTTCTGAAAATGACAAATAAATTTCTTGCACAAACAAAGCACGTTCACATCTGCATACTAAAAGAAAACAAAAACATAAAACATGTGCAGATCACCTTCTGACACCACCGATAATAATACTGCTGAGACTCTATACAAACTCGAGGCTCTCGCTAATCAGGCTGAAGAAGGGGATGAGGAAGACGATGAACTTCCGGAAGAGTTGTCAAGGTTAGTGGATAAGGAATCCAAGAGCATGCTCCCCCCACAAAAGGCCATTGAAATCATAAACTTGGGAACGGATGAAGAACCCAAGAACATTAAGATTGGGGCAACACTAGGTAAGGACGTAAAAGCAATGCTAACCAAGCTCCTCCACGAGTATGCGGAGATTTTTGCTTGGTCATACCGTGACATGCCGGGGTTGGATACAGACATCGTGGTACACAGGTTACCTCTCAAAGAAGGATGTGCGCCGGTCAGGCAAAAGCGCAGAAGGGTTCGACCAGATATGGATAGTAAGATTAGGGAAGAGGTGCTCAAACAATTCGATGCCGGGTTTCTTGCTGTAGTTGACTACCCACCATGGATTGCAAACATAGTGCCAGTTCCTAAGAAAGACGGGAAGGTGCGCATGTGTGTAGACTACAGGGATCTAAATAAAGCAAGTCCAAAAGATGATTTCCCACTACCACATATAGATGTCTTGGTGGATAATACGGCACAAGCTTCAGTGTTCTCTTTCATGGATGGGTTCTCCGGGTATAATCAGATCAAGATGGCGCCCGAAGATATGGAGAAAACAACCTTCATGACATCTTGGGGCACTTTCTGTTACAAGGTAATGCCTTTCGGGTTGAGAAACGCAGGGGCAACATATCAAAGGGCCATGGTCACGTTGTTTCATGATATGATCCACAAAGAGGTCGAAGTATATGTAGACGACATGATCGCCAAATCCGGCACAGAAGAAGAGCACATCACAAATCTACATAAGCTATTTGAACGTCTAAAGAAGTACAAGCTAAGGTTAAACCCGAACAAGTGTACGTTTGGTGTAAGATCGGGAAAGCTGTTGGGATTCATTGTAAGCCAGCGAGGTATAGAGGTTGATCCTGATAAAGTAAAAGCCATACAGGCAATGCCCGTTCCAAAAACAGAAAAAGAGGTACGAGGTTTCCTGGGTCGATTGAATTACATCTCAAGATTCATTTCGCATCCAACGGCTACATGCGAGCCTATATTCAAGCTACTCAGGAAGGATTAACCCATCAAGTGGAATGATGATTGTCAAGTAGCCTTCGAAACCATAAAGAACTACTTGCAAGAACCACCTATACTCTTACCCCCTGTACCCGGAAGGCCACTAATCATGTACCTCACAGTACTCGAAAGGTCTATGGGGTGTGTACTGGGACAGCAGGATGAAACAGGCAGGAAAGAACATGCTATCTACTACCTCAGTAAGAAATTCACGGATTGCGAATCTCGGTATTTAGCATTGGAAAAGACATGTTGTGCCCTAACATGGGCCTCCAAACGTCTAAGGCAATATATGCTGAATCATTCCACGTGGCTAATATCGAGAATGGATCCTTTAAAATACGTGTTCGAAAAGCAGGCGCTCACGGGTAGAATTGCAAGGTGGCAAATGTTGTTGTCCGAATACGACATACAATATGTAACTCAAAAAGCAATAAAAGGGAGTGTATTGGCAGAACATCTTGCTCACCAACCCCTCGAAGAATACCAGTCTATGAAGTTCGACTTCCCTGACGAAGACATCATGCTAGTAAGAGATTACGAAATACCGGGACCCGACGAAGGACCGGAACCGGGTTTGGTATGGAAACTCATGTTCGACGGTGCCTCAAATGCACTAGGACATGGCATAGGGGCGGTATTGACATCTCCCGATGACCGGCACTTACCCTTCACTGCAAGACTATGTTTCGACTGCACCAACAACATTGCAGAATACGAAGCATGTATATTGGGGTTAGAAGCTGCAATCGACCTAAGGATCAAACTCCTTGATGTATACGGAGACTCAGCATTGGTAATCCATCAAGTCAACAAAGAGTGGGACACTCGAGATGCAAAACTAATCCCATACCGAGACCTTATACTAGAGTTGACGGCTGAATTTGATACTATCACCTTTACTCATATCCCGAGGGAAGAAAATCAAATAGCCGACGCACTAGCAACGCTCTCCTCTATGTTCAAGGTGACCTGGCCAAACCATGAACCACGAATAACTGTTAGACACTTCGACGAACCTGCCTATTGTCTCACGATTGAGGAGTAGTCTGACAACAAACCATGGTACCACGACATTAAAAAGTACCTGGAAAAACAAGAATACCCGGAGAATGCCTCAACAATTGATAAAAAGACACTGAGGAGACTTGCATCCAAGTTCTTCTTAAGCGGAAGCATCCTATACAAAAGGAACTATGATTCAGTGTTGCTGAGATGTGTAGATAAAAACGAGGCCAAGGAGATTATCAGGGAGGTACATGAAGGGACCTTTGGGACCCACACAAACGGACACTCAATGGCTAGAAAGATACTGCGAGCAGGGTACTACTGGCTAACAATGGAGGCCGATTGTTTCCAATATGCAAGGACCTGTCACAAGTGCCAGATCTACGCTGACAAGGTGCACGTACCGCCAAACCCGTTGAACGTTCTGAGTTCACCATGGCCATTTGCAATGTGGGGAATCGACATGATAGGGATGATAGAACCTAAAGCTTTGAATGGACACCGATTTATACTGGTTGCCATAGACTACTTCACCAAATGGGTAGAAGCTGCCTCTTACACCAACGTGACGAGACAAGTAGTCACTCGGTTCATCAAGCATAATATCATATGTCGATATGGGGTTCCAAGCAGGATTATCACCGATAATGGGTCGAATCTGAACAATAACATGATGAGGGAGCTGTGCGAGGAGTTCAAGATTGAACACCACAATTCTTCACCATACAGGCCTAAAATGAACGGCGCTGTCGAAGCTGCAAACAAAAATATCAAAAAAATAATACAAAAGATGGTGAAAACATACAAGGATTGGCACGAAATGCTTCCCTTCGCCCTACACGGTTACAGAACCTCGGTGCGTACATCTACAGGGGCAACCCCCTTCTCCCTAGTCTACGGTATGGAAGCTGTCCTCCCAATCGAGGTGGAGATCCCGTCACTAAGAGTCATAGCTGACACAAAGTTAGAAGAATCGGAATGGGTAAAAACTCGTTTTGATCAGCTTAATCTCATTGAAGAAAAGCGACTGACAGCTTTGTGTCATGGACAACTCTATCAGAAGAGGATAAAAAAAGCGTTCGATAAGAAGGTCCGACCTCGAACCTACAAAGAAGGTGACATTGTCCTCAAGAAGATACTGTTACCTCGACTCGACGCCCGAGGAAAATGGACACCTAACTACGAAGGTCCATACATCGTAAAAACAGTGTTCTCAGGAGGGGCATTAGTCCTCACTACAATGGATGGGGATGAGCTACCGCATCCAATCAATTCAGATGCAGTCAAGAGGTACTATGCCTAGCAGGGGCAAGGCTTCAGGCTACGAGCCCAAGACAATTCGTAAAGGATAGGAAATCGAGCAATCATCAACTTCCGAAGTCAAAGGATTACTGGGGACCTCGATAGCAAAAGAGCAATAGCAGTATTAATATCATTTCTATTTGTCATTTTCTTTCTTTCATACCTTTTGTACCTTCGCCAATTCAAGGCAACAATCAATAAAAGTCTTTTCCCTTTCATACTTATCTTTTCATCATTTCAGTACCAAGTGCAAAGAATAATTTATGTCTCATAAACTTTAAACTTTGAGCTTAAAACAAGAAACTTACAAACTAACAAGACCAAATAAAGGGGATGAAACCACGGCATCTCCGGTAGTTGATATACGTCTGGTCCTGAAAGCACTGCAATATCCCAGTAGACTAACTTCAGACGATCTGAGTTAAGACCCACAAAGCTGCTCGAAAAGCTAAACAAATCCAATGGGTGACAGAAGATAATGCATCGAATTCATCATACATATTCATACGCATGTACACTTACATATGTACCATCGGCATAAGCATGCATACATTTACAACAAATCATAAGCATATACATTCGCAGAGCATCATTTTGCAGATGAAGCTTGGTTTCTCTTGAATCCAATTTCAAAATCTATTCTCAATTTCAATTTCAAACCAAATCGTAACCCTCGCGTTACGTCTTATCACGGCAGTGATAACGGCAATTTCAAACCAAATCGTAACCCTCGCGTTACGTCTTATCACGACAGTGATAACGGCAATTTCAAACCAAATCGTAACCCTCGCGTTACGTCTTATCACGGCAGTGATAACGGCAATTTCAAACCAAATCGTAACCCTCGCGTTACGTCTTATCACGGCAGTGATAACGGCAATTTCAAACCAAATCGTAACCCTCGCGTTACGTCTTATCACGGCAGTGATAACGGCAATTTCAAACCAAATCGTAACCCTCGCGTTACGTCTTATCACGGCAGTGATAACGGCAATTTCCAAATTAAATCGTAACCCTCGCGTTACGTCTTATCATGTTAGTCCCTTGGCAGTGATAATGGCACCTTCAACTTCAATCTAAATCGTAACCCTCGCGTTACGTCTTATCATGTTAGTCCCTTGGCAGTGATAATGGCACCTTCAACTTCAATCCAAATCGTAACCCTCGCGTTACGTCTTATCACGACAGTGATATGGCACCACGACTCATTTCATTTTCAAGCTCCAATTCCAATCCCAAACATGCCATACCACGGTAATCCCGTGGCCAGCAACGCATCTACTCCACATTCCGCAATATCAGCAAATTTCGGGGCATTCTCAGTGTTCAATAATCTTCCATCTTCAGGTCGCGACGGGAAAGTAAGCCTGTCCGCCTCTTCAGGTTCAAGAATATTGAACAGGGGCAGCTGTCATACCCCAAAATTTGCCCCATCTACTTCACTTATAAAGATTCAAAGACTAGGGATCCATTCAAGCAACACCCCTAGTCAAGAGCCTCCTAAGGCCAGGGTTTGAGGTTCCCCTAAGAGGGATCAATGAGATAAGGCTCCTAATCAAGGATGTATGGTTTATAGTGATCTAATCTAAATCCATGGCAAAAGTCAAGGCACTACTCCAAAGGTCACCTGCTCAAACAATCTCAAGATCTACAATCAACTGATTCAAATCCAAAGTCAAGGCATGATCCAAACTTCTAACCATTGGTCACACAACAAGTATGGGGATGTATAACCATCATTTGATCAAGAATTGATCATGATTCCATTAATAGAAACTCAGAGATGAACAAATACAAAAAGGTTCAAATTAGGGTTTCTTAGGAGAAAGTCAACCCAACTTTGACTGGGCATAACTTTCACATGGAACATCAAAAATTCCCCACTCAAAGCCTATTTTGAAGGAAATTGGATTCTCTACAACTTTGTGTCTCACAAGCCAGGGCTAGAAATGCTTCATTTAAGAGATACAAAGCAAAAGATTACAGGTCATTTTCAGGCATCCTTCAGAAACAGTTTTTTCCCAAAGAGAATATGATCAAGATAAAAGCTTCAAATGAAAAATATGTTCCAAAGTGGCTTATAGAGGACCTCTTGAGGTTTCTAAAAAGTATTAGATCTCCCTCATAGCTTAAAAATTGAGTGAGATATGCTTGATCAAAGTTAGGTGATTTTGAGGGACCAAATGTAAAAAAGGAGGGTTCAAATTAAGGAATTTTGCAAATGGGCCTATGTTTTTGTGGTATAAACTTGATCCACAAGCCATTAGCTTGTCCAAAACAAAAGGGCACGAAATTTATCATATTAATTGATTTAATATATTTTTTATTTCATTTTTTATGATTTAATTAAGTATAAAAATCAAATATTATGATAAAATATTCATAAAGGCCAATTTCAATCAGTATTAATGGCAAAATATATTGTTATTTTCGTGCTAAATCAAATGGAAAGGAGTGATACAATATTTGGACCAAATTGGAAACTTTTTATTCAAGAAACAAATCAAAATTCTCAAAGAAGAAAGATTGGATTTAAAGGCTTTTGAGACTCTTTTCTAAACCTAATCTGATTCACTATAAGTATAGAGGCTGAGGCATAAGGGTTGGTGGATCAAGAGGGAGCAGAGCTGCAAGAACAAAAAAAATCTCCAAGAACTCAAATTCGATTTCAGAGAATTAGAGGCTTTCAAGGAGATTCAGGCATTGCAAAAGATTCATCAAGGGATTCTGAACGTGTTTGGATACTCACACGACTTCAACACCCCCAGAACATTCTCCTATTCATCAAGGTAAGCCGTTCTAAAAACCCTCTCGATTTGAACAATATATGCATCCTCATTGAAATCTATTGGCATATTCTTGTTTGTCTCAATGTATTAATCGTTTCTGGATTGTTCTTGTTGAGTTTGCGTGCCCTAATCATGTTCCACCATTAATGACCGGTTTGAGTTTTTAGGGTTTAATTTGGGGTTTTTTTATGGGAGTTAAATTAAGGTCAATTAATGATATAGCCTGATTCGTATGGTTGAGACGAGTGAAGTGATAAGGTCGCGCCATGTTTATATGTTCATATGGGCTATTCGCTATTTTTGTGGTTTTGGTTGCTACAGAGAAAACCGTAGCGATTTCGTAGCTAAGTTTGCAGGTTTTTTTGTGAATTCTGTGAAGAAGATGATGTGTTGGCATTCCCTGGTTGGTTTATTTCAAAAGTCGCGCGCGTTTCCAGATGCGTTTAGTGATTCACCATATGTTGTCTTAGGCGCGCGTAATGAACGAGTGGCTGGAGTTGGTCTAGTGGTTAGCTTACACGCTGGTGAGGGTGAGGTCGCAGGTTCGAGCCTCCCCTCCCACGTTATTTTTGATGAAATAATCTCCCACCTGATCCCATGCGCGCGCAGCTCAAACCTTCACCATGTACCCTCAGATCTGGACCCTTAATCCGACCATCTCTTAGATCCAACGCCCTGGGATCAATACCCATACCATAAGCCCTCAATCTAACCACACAGAATTAAAACCTTAATAATTTAAATAAAACTTTAATTATTTTGTTTATTTTAATTAAAATACTTATTTTAATATATATTAATTATGTTATAATTATTTTTTTTGATAAAATAAATACATGATAATTATATTAAAATTTTTTATTTGTTATTCGTGCCGATTAAATCGATTGATCGCTATGGTTAACAATAATTTTAATTAAAATATTGTTAAATAAAAATAAAAAAAATCAAACCAGATTCGATTAAATGGTTGCAATCATCTTATTGATTGTGATGATTAATCTCGCCTCATTATTTAATTTAATTTGTTATTATTTGTAGTCGTGCTAATCGATTACGAGAGGTAACAATATAAAACGCCAATTAATAAATAATAAAATACAATAAGTTGTTATTAGTGATAATCGAATTAATCGATTTGAATTGGTAACAGTGCAAATCCTTAATCTCTTAGCTATGGTGATCAAACCTATTGATCATTGCGGTTAATTGTGCCAAATCAGGGTTGTACGCCCAAACCCTAATAACTCTAAAATCCATTCAAATTACAAAGACAAAACAAACTGCGATAGGCTAACCAAAAAGCCTCAAAAAAAAACCATATCAAATCAAATTCAAACTCTAAATGGCGTACAACCCTTCCCGAACTACGTAGACTCTGATCCTCCCTAAGGAGGTACGTAGGCACTTGGCAACAAGGCGAGTCTCCCCCTCTTCAAAATCTGAATCATGTCATTATAATTTTGTTTGCCACATTTCTTTACAAATCCTGCCATGCAACCCTAATCTTTGAACATTAGCCTTTAGGAAAGGGCTGAGGGTGCCTAACACCTTCCCTCAGCCTGATTATAATAGCTTACCCTAAATCTCTTAACTGCGTAAGGGTTTCCTATTCGCCCTTCAGAATAGGTGGCGACTCGAAAGCTGAAATTTTTAGGCAGGTTGCTACATGATGCTAACATTGAAGGAAGTTTACAAGAACAAGAAGTTCTGATACTAAAACGCTTCAGAAGCACCAATGAACAAAGCTGCAAATCATACTCTGATAAAGAGCCACTACTAAAGTACCAAGAGAAGTTATGGGACTACTCCTTCTTAGATATATGTTACGCTGAAGTTCAGAAGATCCATAATTCATCAAAGACCATTAATACATGATCAAGCAAGTAATGGCTGGAACATTATGGCTATGGACAACATCTATATTTTTGGAAAGAGTATTAAATCGTATATTATCAACCTTCCAAAACAAGAGAATATGTCTCCAACGAATCTCTCAATTCATATATAAAAAAGAGATTATGAAGATGGATCATAGAGAACTCTCATACACGCAAATTCTAAAAGCGCTCAAATTTTTTTCATATAATTTATATCTCTTATTCTATATTTTGTTATAACTTTGTGTATAAATCACAGTTGTGATACAACTTATTATAAGCATTATTGTAAACACAAAAATTCTTGTTGTAAGAATTGTTTTTCCTTGAGATAACGGGTTGTGGTTTGATCCCGAGAAGACGTTGACGGTTGTCTTCGTGTGTTGTAATCAAAGTTTTGATTAATGAATTAAGACCTCGTTGGAGAGAGGCAAAATCACCTTGATAGGGTGGACTGGAGTAGTTTGAGTTCAAACAAACCAGGATAACTAAACGTGTCATATTGATTTATTTTCGAAAACCCCAATTCAAACCTCCTTTCTTGTGTTTTTCTTTTCTTCAACCTATTGCATAGAAGGGGTATGTAGGTATAAGATTCGACGTCTTGCCGAGCATACAAAAATAAAACAACTTTTTTCCCATCTCCTAAATCTTTTGCAAACAAAACCTTTAGCTTAAGAACATCGATTTTCAAAAATTTCCTATAGAGTACCATGGATGTGAGGGGTGCTAATACCTCCCCCTTGCAAAACCAACCCCCATTCCTAGATTTCTTCTTTTTGTTAGGTTTTATTGATATTTTCCCTTTCCTCTTTTAGAATCAATAAAGTTTGGTGGCGACTCTTGCTTTTGCGAGTTAAGTTAATCAATATTTTAATCTCAATTTTTCTGCCGCGACACAATAATATATATAGTGGTTCATCGCTCATCCTCTCTTTTCCCACTCCACTCAATGGTTTCCTATTGGAACATGTTTTGTTCATTTTTTATTTTGACAAATATTGCTAGAGTTCATATAATCACTAATTCACAACAATGCTCAGAAAAATAAATCTTCTATTTGGATCTTAACTTGTATACAACGTAATTTTAAACTCTATTGCATAATATTTACTCAATTCACACTTCTTAAATCTTCCAGATTCACCAATCCGCTCACAATCTTTGTGTGTGCCAATGACCCCTTGATCCCACCGGTTTCTTGAACGATGAACTATCTTAAGATTTGAGAAGAACTTCACCTTGTCTGTAGACTTTCACATAATCATTGCCAAGGTCACTTGGAGAGAAGAACCTCCTTCTTTTCACTAGAATTTTTCAGCACCAATGATAACAACCTCAATATTGCAAGCTTCTTGAAAATATTTACCAAACCTTCAAGAACGATTAGTTTCAAGATAACGTCTCTCTCAACAATAACAAATCTCCATAATCAATATATGAAATCAAACTAGAGGTTGAAGATGAAAGGATTTTTGTTTGCAAGAGTTTTTGTGTTTTCAAAAAAGAGGGTGTTGATTTCAATGTAGATTATGAAATTCGTTTCAAAGTTGTAATTGGAAATGAGATGACAAAATGAATTTATATGTGCTTGTGATTAATCATAAAAATGGATGGAAAAAGTTAGTTAGATTTGAGTCAATAACATCTCATGATTTGAGTCATATGAGCAAGTGAAGTGGAATAAGAAAACAGAAATATTTTGACCCATTTCTTGTCTAATTCAAATTAAGTACAAGTCCTGATTCGAGTCAGAAGGCTCGTCATTCGAATCAAGTGCAAAGTCCGATTCATATCAATTTGAACAGAGTCAAACTAAGAAATGTGAAAACTTGACGGTTTTGAATCAGGCGTAAAGTCTAATTCGAATCGATTAAAGTAGAGGTGACTGAGATCTATCTTATTCGAATTAGGTAGAACTTGTGATTAGAATCACAAAGCTTCCTGATTCTAATCAAGTTAAAAGTGATTTGAGTCAAAGAAGTTGAAAAAGTGTGTTTTCCCTCTGTTCACTTTAATTCGAGTCAGGATACGTACTTGATTTAAATCATGCACACTAAATCTCAAATTTTCATGGTTTTCAAAATACTTTAAGAATTTTCTTTCCTCCTAAATTGAATCAATAACTCACATGGTTCTTATTCCACTGACTCATGCAATTGACTTAAATCATCATGATCAAATCTCAAATATAAAAATTGATTTTATGCATGCTTAAAAATACGTATTGATTCAAACTTGATTCAGAGATATATAATTATGAATGAGACCCAATAAACAATAACAGTTCACCATCCCCAATAGTACTCACCCAACATTCCTTCAGATGACTTATGGCAGTCTCCTATCCCCAATAGGCTTGGTACGACTACCTCTACGCCCTCTTCTCTTAGGCTTCATAAATTTATTTTCTTACAACTTTCAAATCTACTTTTTGTGTCAACTTATAGTTCACCATTTTTTTTAATTTTTTTTTTTATAAACTTTAAGGTGTTTCTTTGATAAAATTTTAGTCTCGACCTTAAGACATATGCACCTATTGAGCAATACACTTTTAGGCCAGCTATTAACATCTCCACTTATGGGTGATCATCTTGTACAACCCAAAATGGTCGCTAAGCTTTTCTTCAACTTGGTTGAAGCTTTCCCCTTCATGTCACTTATATAAAAAGGGTCACGTCTAAATGAAAGATAGAATTTTCATTATGTGAAACCTTTTATACTCTCGTAAAAGTATCACTAATTTGATTGTTAAAATCTTTATAGGTACGGCACTTCTTTCTAACATCGAACCACATACTTCCGCCACCGCTTTCTCACAATTTTGATCATCATCCCAAAATATACTTTCTTCAATCTAAATCAAATATATTGATTATCCAATTAATTTAAAAAACAAATATTATTTCGGACACCCAACTCATACCTTGTTGTTGATGCTTATATGTAATAAGTGTCGGGAATGAATCTTAATGGAGGGTCCAATCAAATCTAAGTAATTGAAAAATAAAAAGTAAAGTAATTTAAATATTAAAAATAAAATTGAAGGGTTTGGAGTGTTCACATGAGAAAACATGATAGGAGAGAATTCATGAATTCATTCCTAGTAAGTGTTGCTTTCCTTAATTTCATATTACTTGGCTGTTTAAGTGTATTTCTATAGCCGGCACTTAATTCCATCCTAAGCAGAAGGGATTTAAGCATTACGTGAAAATTAAGATCCTGGATATATGCAAGAGATACCTTCCTATTTTGAAAGTCTAATCAGCATTGCTCTATTTGTATCAGCATTCCCATTTGTATGTATGTGTATATATTACAAAGGACAAAAGAATTGAGAATTTTCCAACCAACCTATAGGGCTAGATTGACTAGCCTGCATCAGTTCAGGGAGCTATTCCTTTGAATATTTAACGAAAAACAGTCATGTAACATGTTATACTAGTTTATTATGAAACAAATCTTTTGAACCTATTTAAGTAACATGCATGCATCAAAATATAGCTTTTAATTTAAAAAATAAATTTTTTAATGTCTTAACTCGTTAATCTATTTGAATATATTATACTAAGTAAATTTTTTTATTTTATTTTTTATTGAAAAATTAAACATTTATAATAAATTAATGTCATACTTATTAATCAATATCAAATTTACAACTTTTTATTTATATATTTTTTAAAAAGTAAAATTATATTGATTAGATTTTTTGTTTATTTAAAATAAAATGTCTACATGCATACAAAATAATATAATAAATAAATTAAATTTTTGTAGAACTTTTACTTCTTTTATTTAAACTTTTTATCTATAATTTTCTTTAATCAACAGTTAATTTTAATATTATTTTAAATTTAATAAATGTTTAACTAATAAATATTTTATGTTTCAATCAATTATTTTAAACTTTCTTCAATAATTTTAAGCATAATTTTTATTATAATTAACTAGTATGCATTTGGCTATACCCTAATAATATTTATTAGTAGTATTATATATCTATGTGGTATAATGGACTTGTTAAACTTAATATTGACTTCTATTTTTCGTATTCTTTCTGTCTCTTCTGAAGACGTCACTTTTGTTTTGGAAGA
Source organism: Vicia villosa (assembly GCF_029867415.1). Taxonomy (NCBI): domain Eukaryota; kingdom Viridiplantae; phylum Streptophyta; class Magnoliopsida; order Fabales; family Fabaceae; genus Vicia; species Vicia villosa. The sequence continues at coordinate 152,155,044 of NC_081185.1, forward strand.
AGTTGGTTGAGAATGGTCAGAAGACTAGGTTTAATCATGACGTCTGTATTTGATCAGCCCCAATGTGTGTGAATTTTGAGAGACTTTTCTTAATTATCGTAGAAAAAGTCTCAGGTGATGGGTTCTTGGGTGAGAGATGTCCTAGTTTGAAACTTTAAATGGAGGTGACATTTCTTTGTTGGGGAGAAAGAACTTTTTCAAGTTCTTGGGTGAGAGATGTCCGAGTTTGAAACTTTAAATGGAGGTGACATTTCTTTGTTGGGGAGAAAGAACTTTTTCAAGTTCTTGGGTGAGAGATGTCCGAGTTTGAAACTTTAAATGGAGGTGACATTTCTTTGTTGGGGAGAAAGAACTTTTTCAAGGCTTACTCGACCTTATTACGGGAGTGGTTAGGTTTGGCCAGAGAACTCGTGGGTTTGAAAACATAATCCATCAAGGGGTTTTCATTGATGTCATTTTATGATAACCTTTTGACCTCGATTGAATTTAGGAAGAGTAGGTGAAAGAGGATTTTGCGGGGTCATATCAGAATTTTGAAAGAGTTACGCGCCTTCCAAAATTGTTGTGTTCTCTTTACAACTGCTTCATAGTAGATTGTTGACTAGGCATAATCTTTTGAGGCGGGAAATTGTTTTTAGTTTAAGTAATGCATGGTGTGTTGTGTGCGTTGGGGAGGTGGAGTTGGTTGAATATCTTTTTGTCTTATGTGAAGCCTCAACTATTTGGTAAATATTTTTTGTGGTTGGACTCCCTTCCTCGATCGATCTTAGGCATGTTCGAGTTGTTTAAGGGTTAAGGTTTTGGTAAGCAACAATCTTTAGACATGATCTCGATATAACATTCGGTACTATGTTAGACTAAGAACGGGATCTCCATATGGCATGGTTATTATGAGTGTCCTGTTGGCCAGTTGCCTTCCTATCGTTTTGGACAGGTGGACGTGCTTACCTTCTTTCAGCTCTTTCTTTCTGGAGGTCTGTCATGTATGAATAAATTCTATTGTTGTTCTAATTGGTTTTTTTAACGGACTTTCACTTTTTTTCTTTTTTTTTATGGTTCGTTTAGTCTTATGATGTATTACGCACTGCTGATGCTCTATATTTTTATTTTTTTAAACTTTTGTTTTACATATATACGGTTCTTTCTTTATTTATTTAAAAAGTATTATTATATATTTGTCTTTGTTAGCATTTTTTAGTAATTTGATTACATTATGTAAAATCTTGAATTCAAATCTAAATTATCACATTTCTTCCCCATACAAATATTCCATTAATTGCGTATTGGCCACTATAATGTTAAACTCTTATCATATATAGTTGGCACAGTGTATATATATGATGACAAATGTGATGTAGCGAATAGATATAAAAAATGATGATTAAATTAATATAGGTATAGATATAGATGAGTTTAAAAAATAGACGTAAAACTAATTTTGAAGCAATGTCTATATTAGTATTTATTCGTGTAGCTCAATTAAAACGTTCATTCAAAATTAGAAGCAAACATCTCGTGAGGGGAAGTGAAGAAAAAGAAGGTGAGTAAGATAAAACAAACCCTAGAAGGAGTGTATGTATGGTCATACATAGAAGATACCTATCTAGTATTAACTCCTAACTGCACAATTTTTTACCTTCACTGGCATCACAATCCCTTTCCCAAGACAAAAAAATTTAATGCCGTAATTAATTTGGCATTCCTTGAGAACATGAAACTTCTCTCCTAAATTTTGAATAGCAAAAGAGGTTAGTACTAGTGTATGTACGAGAAACACTAAACAACATGCAAAGGTTGTTTGTTGCAAACAGTTGTTAACGTTGAATTAAAGATCTTGGTAGGGTGTGGTGGGGTTGGAAAGCAAGTGAATAATAATACTATGGAAAATGTGATTAAATGGGCCCCCCTTTATTTATTGTATTTGTTACTACTCCCATAAATTTACAGCTATAAACTTCTTTCACTTTTACACCGTTTTCACTCATTGGCTACCATTTGAAAGAAAATTTATTACCACCTCTTTCCTACCATCAGAGACGCCGTTGTTTTTCTTTCCCTTCAGACATACTACTGCTAATAGCCTCTTTGTCCTAATCTTCCTTATGTAGAAAAGATAATAAATGATTACACAAGTGGTACAATTAAAAATAATATTTAATAATATTACAATAAAATTTTAAAATGACATTAATTTTGAGATGAAATTTTAAAAAAAATGAATGTGTAAATTAATGTGTTTATTGCTATTTTTTAGTTCATGCAAAATTTTATAATATTGATATAAGTTTCCATAATATTTAGAATATTTTATTTTAATCCCATTAATATAAATGAGATGAAAAAACTAAAATAAATATTACAATGACTATTTTCTATATCAATTAATTCAGCAGAAATCAAAATAAAACAATGGATATAAAAAAAAGAGAGTATATTTTAAAGGACTAAAAAAATAATATATTTGTTGTGATCTAATAAATATTAAAATTTACAACAATATTATTTTAATATTAACACACCTAATATTAATGTGGAAATAAATAATATATTGAGATGGAGTTTTTTTTAAAGCAAATATATTATGATAAGATGGAGTGAGTTTCACGTTATAATATTTTATTAAAAGAAATTAATAAAAAGAACCTTTTTTAAAGTTATTAACAAAAAGATTTCATAAAGCATTTAAAAATAATTTGATTAAAAATGGCATGAGTAAAACAAGGAATGGATTTGGAAGTATACCTATAGTAATATATTAGTAGTTGCTTGAAGACTCTAAATGAAGTGAAAGCTTCCAACCTTGTACATAAACCCAAAAAAATATGTATAGCAAGAAATCGATTTGTAACCACTTGATTTCCTTAAAAAAAAATTAGGAACAATTGTTGCAAACGTTTTCTAGGCTCTATTTATCACGCAGTTTGTAATACCTCAACTTAATTTCTAAAACTTGTTACCTAACTTTTTCCTCTTATAAATACACACTCTTCCTCTACCATTTCATTTCACAACTCTCTATTCTTCTTTTTCTATAAGTTTTCTGTTCTAACACTCTCACCAAAGAGAAAGTTCAAATCAAAAAGAGAGTGAGAGACAGAAAATTTCAGTGAGAAAAATGGGTTTTGCTAGTTTTATTCCATGCATTTTTATGCTTATTAATCAACTAGCATATTCTGGGATGAACGTTACGTCCAAGCTTGCAATTGTTGGAGGAATGAACCCACTAGTCCTTGTGGCTTATAGGCAAATTTTTGGAACTGTGGCCATAGCTCCATTTGCTTATTGGCTTGAACGGTAATTCATATACTTGCATGCATGCTTAAAAAATGAATATAATATTGATTTTTATAATCATACATACATTATTAAAAAATGTTGAAATATTGACAGAAATTTAAGACATGTTTTTAGTATAGTGATGTTGTTTTCTTCTTTATATTCTAGTTCTATTTCATATGCATAATGATGATGCATGCATGCATCTATGATATTCAGATTCAAAATCAAGTAGAGTTTGGATGTACTTTGATTTTGACAATGACCTCAATATTGTCCTTTTTAGCCATTTTGAGTAAATTAATGGATTTTCATTCAACAATACAAAAATGTTTTTTCAACAAAATATTTTTAGCCTTGAAAAAATTTGTGAGAGCTCTTTCAGCAAAGATGCATGCTCTCTGATGAACTTCAAGAAAGGTTATTAATTCTTCACAACCTTCAACAACAAGATTCAATACACAAACAAACAACATTGAAGTTTTGCATAGACATTCTAAAAACAGAACACTGATGACATGCATGTTTGACGCGTTGTGGGATTTGATTGTTTTTACGTAACGTGACAGAAACTATATACTTTTCCAGACAAGTGATATAATAGACGGTTACACTTTTTTTTCTGAAATTTTATAGAGTATTACTAATATGCAAAATATATAGTAGAATTTTAATTATGCAAAATGCCAATATTTTCATTATTTTTTTTTGTCTAACTTCTAACAGAAACATTTTCGGTGGAAATTGTCTGCTTGTTCATTAATAGCATGCATTATCTTTTGTGATTTTTTTTGTCTCAATACTGAAAATAAACATTAATATTTTTGTATTTTATATTTAAATTTTATTCAAGTACTTTTGTTTTGTCTCTTCCGCAGTGATATAGTTCCAAGGATGACAAAGCGTATAATGATACAAATATTTCTATCTTCAGTAACAGGGTACAACCTTCAATTTATTTTTCTTTCTTTTATTTATTTTGTGAATATTATTATGTGACTAATTAAAATATTTTAATGCAGGGTCACAGGAAATCAGGTTCTATATTTTGTGGGACTAAAATATTCAACGGCCACAATTGCTTGTGCTCTAACAAATTTGCTGCCAGCTTTCACATTTGTCCTTGCAGTCCTCTTCAGGTAATAATTAATTCAATTAAATTAGTATTCTAATAATTAATTAGAAAAATAAGATTTTTTTTTTTATGGTTATTGATGTTAGGCAAGAGAATTTGGGCATAAGGACGAAAAGAGGTATAGCAAAGGTGGTAGGAACAATGTTGTGTGTGGGAGGAGCAATCTTGTTATCATTCTACCATGGTCAAGTGATTGGAATTGGCCAATCAAGTATCCACTGGAGCTATGCCGAGAAGCTTCAAAGTGGTGGTGATAGCTCTGGTTCTTCGGGAAGCTCGCTTCTAGGCCCTGTTCTCTTGATTCTTAGTGCTCTCATTTGGTCCTTATGGTTCATAATTCAAGTAAGCGCATTCTCGTTAAATATTATGTTATCGTATCTGCGTTTGTGTCTGTGTCTGTGTCAGTGATTCATACTTAAAGATACTTTTGTTGCTAATTTCAGGCGGATATGAGCAAGAATTTTCCAGTGCCATATACAAGCACAACCTACATGTGTTTCTTGGCCAGCATCCAGTGTGTGTTCATAGCTTTGTGTTTTGATCATAGTGCTTCGTCTTGGTCACTCCGTAATGCTATGAGAATTGTCTCTTCTGTTTACACGGTACATATTTAACTGTGTTTTAGTTAAATTTTAATCAGATTTTGCTATCGTGAAATAACGCTTTTTTTTCATTTTATTTTCATAAATTAAATATATTTTTTCATTAGTTATGACGGTGAGGTTAATTTATTTTCAGGGAGTAATTTGCACCGCACTGACATATTGTTTGATATCATGGACGATAGAGAGAAAAGGGCCGCTTTATGTGTCCGTATTCACTCCACTGCAGCTTATTCTTACCGCGATTATTAGCTGGGCTTTTCTCAGTGAACAGTTATACCTTGGCACTGCACTTGGGTCATTGCTGATTGTTTTCGGGCTTTATGGTGTGCTATGGGGTAAGAGCCAGGAAGCTGATACCAACAAACTGGAAGAGGCTAGTGATCAAGATGAAGGTGTTAAGAGAGATGATATGGAGATGCAGTCTTACGTAATGCCATTATCCAATGGTAATGGTCATGGTCATAGTAATGGTAATGGTAATGGTCACATGTGATGTGATGTGATGGTGTTACTTAATTAGTTAATATATTTATGGACAAGGATGGGTCATGTGATATTATGCATGTATGATGATGATGAGGAGAAAATTGAAGATTGGGTTATTAATTTGGGTTTCGGTTTACTTGTTTGTTTTTTTCTGTGAGGAAAATTAATGTAATATACATGATGGTCAAATTTGAAATCCTATGGTTACTGTTGGGTACTTTCTGTCACATTTGAAAGTGATTCATAACTTATTATGTATCAAACTATCAACTTTGAAGTTATTTTTAAAACTCTACTTGAGGCATTTCAGTTTAATAACTTTTTTACACCACCTTTTTTCCCTATGCCACAAATATTGCTCGGCCCTATTTTTATTGTCCAACTCAAAAAATTAGGTAAAGTTATCCAACTGATTTGTCATAAATATACTGGTTTAAAATTATGCTACTTGGTAAGTCTTTAAAAAAATTATAATATTTTATTTTGACAGAATATTTTCAATAAATACAAATTCACCCATCAAATTCATTGGTTACTTCTTACTACACTCATGGTTCTATAATCATTTGCACTTCTAACAAAAATTCCAACGCAGCATTGGAATACAAACATAGAAAACAAGTTTTTATTCCTAGTATTATGTTTCTACAGTTTTCATAATATAACTTTATTCACGGCAATACTTATTTAAACTTGCAATTTTGTTTTAATAAAAAAAAGTTGCATTTTTTAAAACCTTTTTATAACAACTTTGATTTATATATTATTGGTGTATTATTTTTTACCATACATCAACACGTCAAATAAATATTTATAAAAATATTTTTATAATAAATTTAAAAAAGTGATATCATATAATAATTTAATTAAATAAAGGGTTAATAGGCATTTACACCCCTGTAATGTTAGCGAATTTTGCTTTTCCCCCCTTCATTCTTAAAAGCAGGTTTTGGCAACGGTTTTTTCAAAAAAATCGTTGCCAAAACCTGTCTTTGGCAACGGAGGGGGGAAAATCAAAATTCGCTAACATTACAGGGCTGTAAATGCCTATTAACCCTTAAATAAATACATGGTTAATTTACACATATAAAAATATCATTGAATACAAATTTATTTATTTTTATAAAGATGTTTAAAAAAAAATTTCAAAAAGTGAGTGAGTGAGTGAGGATAAATCATGCTGAAAAGACCTGTGTTGATTTGTGTGGTCAGTTGATAATCCTAAAATCAGTATGGGGCGTTACAAATGTTATCGGAGCATACATCTTCTAGTACGATGTCATTCGAGGACGAACTAAATGAAAGCTGTTAGTAAGGGTGGCAAAACGGGCCGCCCGCTCCGCCCGCCGCCCGCCTTATGCCCGCCAAAAAACGAGCGGGGAGGACATGCCCGCCAAGTAAAATGGGCATAAGAGTCATGCCCGCCCCACCAATACGGCGGGTTGGCGGGCGGCGGGCTTACCCGCCTATTTTTATTTATATTTTTTTAATAGATTAATAGACCTTTTTTACCTTTTAATTAAACTTTTCACTTATTTTTAAAATATTTTTTTTATAAAAGCAACTTTTTAACAAATTTACTTAAAAAAATATTACATATATTTATAAATAAATGTATAAAATAAACCATCAAGAATTAAAATTATTAGAATTAACTAAAAAAGAGTGAGTTTTGGAGGAGAGGCGGGTTTTGGCGGGCGGCGGGCTTTGGCGGGTGGCGGGTTTTTGCGGGGCGAGCTTTGGCGAGCGGAGGGCCAAAAATCTCAACCCAACCCGCCATTTTTTGGCGGGTGGAGGGCCGGCCCAGCGGGCCACGACCCCTTTTGCCACCTCTAGCTGGTAGGCATGTAACACCTAAGGCCGACAAGGGCGGAAGTGGTCGTCAGTGCAAAAGGCATGACAATGAGCGGCTCCTAGTAACTTCTAGGCAAAAACCGAATTCACATCTAAAAGAGAGAGATCCAGAGGTTATGCAGGTATGTGACTACATAGTTGAAGGAAGACTAATAAGGAGTGATTGGTACTACATATACCAATAAATGGGTCAAAGGCATGTTGTAGCCCAACAACATGATGAACTAGGCTCAAATTCAGGAGGAGTGCAAGATTCAGGTTGAGTGAGATATTTGTTTGAAGACTTAGCACTGATTTATTAGTCGAATCACTGAGTCACTGGTTGAACCACATGACAAAATCGGATTAAACTGAATAACTCAGTTGAATAGATTTGTTTATATAAAAAAACTATATATTTATTAAACCTGTCACTTCGGATAATATAGTCTCTAAAAAATATCATAACACCTACAAAATTTAAAAATATCTTAATTTCACAAATTTATTATTTGTTCAAATGGCTAGGCATGGTCCAATCCACATCTGCACCTAGAATGATCCAACTCCCTTGGCCCAACCAGTTGAGGGTAAATGAAGACCCATTTCTCCCGTCCCTTTGTCGAGGACACATCTTCATCTGGCCCGAGGACAACAGACCATCGTTGTCGCCGACCAGATCTCCATTTGTGCCAGCAGCAAGACATTCGCCCTGCCCCTCGGTCGGGGACAATTGGCCTCCTGCTCGTTGAGCACCTCTGTCGCCCAGAAGTACGCATCTGCCCAAGATTCGTAAACATACTCCTATAATCATTACAATCACGCGTGTTGGGCCTAGATCCACGATCCAGTCCAAAATATAAACCAATAGCTAAGTGTTGGGGGCAATATAAAAATCCTCTTTTTTGAGAGGGCTACATAATACAATTTCAAATCCTAAAAACATTCAAACATGCATGTGCTCCTACTTACTTCATCATTAGAGGCAGTTACACCCCTTCCTCTCCATCACCGACATTGTGCAAGAAGTCTATGTCCATTTCTGATTCTGATCAACCGGTAAGATCATTATTTAAATTCAAATTCTAAGCATAGTCATCACACACAAAAAAAAGTAGAAAAATACAAATCCAGATATATTTTTGACAAAATCCAATTATGACATAAATTGAATAACAAACTAATTGTAGTGTTTGATAAATTTAATTTCTCCAAGAAAAGTTGTTCCAAATAAAATTTAAACAAAGATTATTTATATTTATATTTTTTATTTTTTTAATTATTAAAATGACGTCGTTTTGTAAAAACAAAAATAGGCATTTAACCCATCGATTTTTCAAAATTATTGGTTCGCCAGTTCTAGCCGGTTCATACTGGTTCAATAGTTTATCTGATTCAGCAATCAGATCATACCGATAACCTTTCCGTTTGTCAGTTTGACCAATCGGTTCAGTCCGATTTTAACAATATTGATGGTGATAAAAGTAAGAAAAAATGTCAAAAATGGTGGTCAAAGTAGAGTCGAAAAATGAAAAATATTTTTGGCCGAATTTTTCTTTAATTAATAATTTTCTAAAAATAAAAATTTATTTCTTGAAAAAACATATTAGTTTAAAAAAAATCATTCTTAAAAAGAAGTTGTACACTTAATTTAATTTTTTTTTTGTTAAAATCACACCAATTCTTTCTGCTGTAAAGAAAAAAAAATGTTTCAAACTAAATTTAACATATTTTTCATGAAAATTTCTTTACCCATCTCTCTATGGGGTCACCCCCAGCGAAATCCCAAAATTACCCCTGCTTCGGAGATACATCTCCGAAGTTAATTTTTTTTTAATTTTTATACTTTTCGGAAATGAATCTCCGAAAACACCAAAAAAGTGGTGTTTTCGGAGATGCATTTCCGAAGTCAAAAATAATTCAAAACCGTGAATATTTCGAAAGTTCATTTCCGAAAATATTCCTGCATATACAATTTTCCCTCCTTCACTATTTCATCATGTTTTCTCCAAAACTTCTCCAAACCCTCTCCAAAACTCAATCAATCTCCATCCATTTTTCGTCTCAAAATCAAGTTTCAAACCGTTGATCACGTTAAAGGGAGCATAGAAAGCTACAATTTGAGGTAAACATCTCTCATTTTATCCCCTATTTCACTACATTTATTGATGAAATTTATGCTGAAATCTGCGATGGTTCGGAAGTTCATTTCCGAAATATATTACCTAACAAATTTCAGAAATGAACTTCCGAAATATGCCCTGGCAGTTAAAAAATACAGTTTTGGCCAATTTTGCTAATTTTTGCATATGTTAGGTATGGTGCATCCGGACAACATTGTGTAAGACGATGACGCAGTAGTTCCGGAAGTTGTCAACGTTAAAAACAATTCGGTTATCGACGATCGAACTAAGATCAATGCGGTTGATGTTCGGCAACAATTTACCAATGATCGGAGCTTCGGTAGTCACGAGCATTTGATTGATTGAATTCGAAACGAAGCTAGTAATGTTGGATTTGGAATTGTAATTTTAAAGTCCGACAATGGAAATAGTAGGCGGAAAGCTTTCGTTGTTTTGAATTGCGAACGGGGTGGGAGTTATGCACAATCAGACCGGGTGCTAAAACACGATGACACGGGATCGAGAAAGTTCGGGTGTCCGTTTAAGTTGCGGGCGACTCGGAGGGTTGATGATTAGTGGCGTTTAACCGTGATTTGTGGAATTTATAATCATGCCTTGGATTCCAAGTTACACGGGCATCCAATGGCGTGTCGTTTGTCCCGCGAAGAGAAGAATGTAATTTCGGATGTAACGATAGTCAAAGTGGCGCCTCGCAACATACTTGCCGATTTGAAGCGTAACGTTTCAAATATCAAGCAAGTTTACAATGAACGACACAATCTCAAAGTTTTGAAAATGGGCCCTCGGTCGGAAATGCAACAACTTTTGAAACTATTAGGCAATAACAAATATGTGTCAAGCTTCCGAACGTCCGAGGACAAAGTTACGGTGCGTGATATTTTTTGGACTCATCCCGAAAGTATCAAATTGTTCAACATATTTCCAACCGTTCTTGTCATGGATTCGACGTACAAGACAAACAAGTATAGGCTTCCTCTTCAAGAGATCGTCGGTGTCACCTCGACGGACAAGACTTATTCGACCGGGTTTACTTTTTTGGAGTGTGAAAAAGAAGAAAACTTTACACAGGCTTTAGGAATATGCAAGTCTTTGTTGGTTGATCAAAATGTTATGCCAAAAGTCATTGTGACCGACCGGGACAATGCTTTGATGAATGCGGTTGATACCGTCTTCCCGACATCGACCACGTTACTTTGTCGGTATCACATAACTTGCAACGTGAGAAGTAAGTTGAAACCCGCCGTTGGGACAAAAGATCGGCCGGATGAAAACGGTAAAGTTATCAAAGCCGGTGTTGTGGTTGAGAGGATAATGGAGGCATGGAGGGAAATTTTAGATGCATACTCCGAAGAGGTGTATACCGAGAAATTGGTACACTTTAGGTCTTTGTGTGGTTCCATTAAGACTTTTTGTCATTACGTCGAATCCACCATTCTTGACAAAGCAAGAGAAAAAGTTGTGTGTGCTTGGATAAATCGAGTTAGACATCTTGGTTGCACCACGACTAACCGAGTTGAATCCGTACATGCGGTCTTTAAGAGGTGGTTGGGTGATAGCAAGGGAGATTTGTGTCGGGGATGAGACATCGTGAACCAAATGCTTGAAAATCAACACAATGAAATTCAAACATCGTTCGTTCGGAGCAAGACGGTTATGGAACACCAGTATAAGGGCCAAATTTTATTCTCCCAATTGATTTACAACATATCCCGAACGGGTTTGAATTTTTTGTTTCATGAAGCGAAGCGGTCGGAGACCACGGGGCCGAATAGTTCTTTATGTGGGTGTACCATTAGAAATACATACGGCCTTCCATGTGCTTGTATACTTTCAAAAAAAGAAGAAGTTGAATTCACCAATACGCATGGATGAGGTAGCCGACCATTGGAAGAAACTTCGTTTTGATGATTTTGACCCGCCGAAAGAAAATGTCTCCAAAATCACCATCTCCGACGAGTTGGAAGTGATAATGGAGAAGTTTGTTAAAGTGGATGACACCACGAAAATGCACATAAAAGAACAATTGCGAAAAATTGCATTTCCGGAGACCACCGATTTGAAACCGCCATCTCAACCGGTTAAAACGAAAGGTGCACCGAAAAAGTCCAAAGTTACACAAGAAGACACATCAACAAAACGATCTCGTTCCTACTTTGAACATGTTGATGCATCATTCTCGGATTCACCGACACCGAAGTCCAAGTGTAGTGGTAACAAAGGAGCCCGTATTTCGAAGCCACCTCGCACACCGCCGATCAAAAAATCACCGATTGTCTATATTGATGAGATGCCACTTTTTATGCACAAATATATCGATAACATCGTTGATGTTGGAGGCGATGGCAATTGTGGATATCGGGCAGTTGCAGGTTTGCTCGGTAAAGGGGAAAATAATCACACTTTAGTCCGACGGGAATTTTAGTTTGTTCCGGATCGTTTTTTGTTTGTAATGACCATTTTTGTATGTATTGTTGTTTATCATGTAAAATCGGACCGATTCAATACATATATAATATAAGTATGTTTTATGTCATCATTGTCTAATTTATGTCTATTATGAATTCCTTTTGCAATTTATACACAAAACACTAAGCAATCAACAAAATGCAAAATTTATGTTTATTTCTGCATAATTCGGAAATGAACTTCTGAAATATACTAGCCTGCCTCCAATTTTCGGAAGTTCATTTCTGAAACATCCACTGAATGCAAGATAAGGTTTGTTGGGCCATTATTACTCCAATAAGTCTATAAATATAACACACTCTTCTTCATCCTCTTCACACCTAGAAACACAAAATGACACAAACCTACCCCCACCTAGCATTCGTCTACTTCACCACCGGCTACCCGATGTCGTTCCAATTTTGCTTCTCGCGCGATACGTTGTTTGCGGAGTTGATAACGTCGCTCCACACGCTATTGCAATATCCCGAAAATCGAAAGGTTGTCAAACTCGAGTACCGCTCGTCATCGCTTAACGACGATGGAGACATTGAATTCACACCTTTTGAGATAAAGAACGACGAAGATTTAGCGGTTATGTGGACAACGTTCGACCGATTTTCTTCGAAGGGTCCGATCGAATTGGACGCGAAACTTCAAAGATCGGGGGCCGACGTTATCAAAATGTTGACTCATCCTCACCTACCCGTGTTTAACAATATGTAACTTTAATCTTATGTAATGTGATCGATGTAATCTTCGTCCGATTAAATAAAGCGAATCGTTCTTGTTTGTTATTTTTCTTCTGTCCATACCTTATTTCGGAAGTTCATTTCCGAATTCCTCCAAGGGGGGTGAATTCGGAGATGAACTTCCGAATTCACCAATTTTCTGAAAATTAACCTTATTTCGGAGATGCATCTCCGAAATCAATATTTTTCATTAAAATATTCACCTTTTCGGAGATTCATTTCCGAAAACACATTTTTTTCCAATAAAAGTACGTTTTCGGAAATGAACTTCCGAAACAAGGAGTATTTTCGTAAATTCGCCAAAGGTGGCAAAAAAGGTTAGGAGGTGGGTTAAGAAATTTTATTTTTTATTTGTTTTGTAAAAAAAAACATATTTTTTAGTTGTTAAAATCACACTAATTCTCCCGGCTGTAAGGAAAAAAATGTTCTAAACAAAATTAATACTAATAAATTACAAAATTGTTATGACTAATTTAAAATAAATTAAACTTATCAAGATCACTAAATAATAAAAACAAAATTTATAACTTAATAAAAAAATGAGTGAAGACTCATTTTGGTCCCTCACAAATATTACGCGAGTCAAATTAGTCCCTCCCAAAAAAATTGACCCAACTTAATCCCTTACAAAATTTAACCGGATCATATTAGTCCTTCTGCTAATATTTTTCTCAAATCAGTTTTTTCCTACTTCTAAACCGGTTATTTTCATACTTTTAAACCGTGACTGGACTAACACGTTGGATTTTTTTTATTTTTTATTTTTTAAATACTAAATTAATTTTTAATTTCATTTTTAAACAGTTATCAATGAATAATATAAAAAAAACTAAAATTATTTCTTATAAAGTAATTTTTAAATAAGTAATTTTCATGATTTCTACTAATATTAACAAATTTTATACATAAATTTTTATCTATGAGGTCTCAAATCCAAGTCCCTTCAAGTTAAATGATTTTCACATTACAACTAGACAAATCAATTTCTATCGTTAATAAAGTGACTATCATTTACAACTAGACAAATCAATTTCTATCGTTAATAAAGTGACTATCATTTACAACTAGAAAAATCAATTTCTATTGTTAGTAAAGTGACTATTATTTACAACAAGACAAATCAATTTCTATTGTTAGTAAAGTGACTATCATTTACAACTAGATAAATCAATTTCTATTGTTAATAAAGTGATTATCATTTACAACTAGACAAATCAATTTCTACGGTTAGTAAAGTGACTATCAATAACAACTAGACAAATCAATTTCTATTGTTAGTAAAGTGACTATCATTTACAAATAGACAAATCAATTTCTATTTTATTAAATTGACTGTCATTTAATCTGAAGAGACTTAGGTTCGAGACCATATTGATACAAATTTTGTATTTTTTATTTTAACTTTAGAATTGTTTAAGATTAACCACATGGGTCTGAGTTCAACTCCTTATAAGAAACCATTTTGCCTTTTTTATATTATTAATTTATAATTGTTTAAAAATGAAATTAAAAATAAAAATTTTAAAAATGAAAATAAAATAAAATCCAACGTGGCAATCCAGTCACGGTTTAAAATTAGAAAAAAATCGGTTTGAAAAAAATATTAACAGAAAGACTTATATGATACAGTTAAATATTATAAGGGATTAAATTGAGTCTATTTTATTGTGAAGGACTAATTTAACTCGTGTAATATTTGTGAGGGACCAAAATGGGTCTTCACTCTAAAAAAAATATTTTAATATACTCAATCAAAACATAATATAAAATTTCCAATTATATCAAAACAAACTATATAGTCCGTGTTGCTATAATACATTGCATAATCAAAATAATTCTTAACATTTATTCAAAATAATCCCTATTCTAGCCTCTTCTACAGCTAAATTTGAATAGATGTCTTTAAGAGATAGCACACATTACAAAGCATCTTGAAACAGAAATTTTCTTATAAATTAATACAAATAAGAGGGCATATTTATAATTAATTGAAGTTATTATCTCTTTAATGACATTGCAAATTAAATGCACAAGTGGACCTATTTTTATATCACATTTCAATTGAGTAGAATTACCTAATTTTTATTTATGAATGGGTAGATAAGAATTCTTCATTTAATATAATTGTTTAATATAGGTATTTTAAATGCTTATAAAGATTTTAAAAGGTGGACACACAATAATATAACTAACTTATTTATCTCATCTCAAAAGTTAAAAGTTAATTTAAGAGATAAAGCTTCTCAACAACAAAAATATATGATTTTTTTTTTTGACAACAAGACAATTAACTCATTTCATTAATCAAAATGTGTTCAATATGTGGTGTCGTTTTCTTTACCTCCCCGTTTCACTTGGGAGGACAGCACGCTAGACCCTTCACGCGAAATTTGGAAGGAGAATGCGCCCGTGGTGGGATGAATTTTATTTCAGTTCTTCCTACGATATCACACGAACTTTCTTATTTGTCCTACGAGTAGGAAAGGGAAAAAAAGATCTCAACTAAACCCTAGGAGTTTGCTAAGTGTGGGGATTTCACCTAGACTAGAAATTCTGGAGTCCGGGGGGTCGGTTATACATAGGGAAGTGTTTAAACACCCTACATATCTGTAGTACTCTACAGGAACCTTCTCTGTGTCACTGTGATTGTGTTTGCTGCTAATGATTGGGAAAGTTTCTCCTTTGTGTTAGGAGAAGGAATTGAATTGATTTGAAAAGACAAACAGACAATCAGACTGACTATTTTTGGTATTTTATTAGCTCGCTGAGATTCCTTGTGAACCTCATGCCTACATATCCCTAGTGGAAGTCAGAGCTTAATGTAGTTCGGGGAACTAACTAGGGAAATTAATTGTTTTTGGGGCCTTGCTTGAAGCTCAAGGTTGAAGCTTGAATTAAATCTCTGTTTACAGTAAAGAGACATGAAATCATCTTTATAGAGAGGTATTTGTACTATTCTACCACAAACATTTAAAGGAGTGACAAAATAACTGGATTCATTTCATTCAAGAGGGGGACCTTACTTGTGTGTGCAAGTATGCCAGTCAGATGCCTCTTAAATGAAAGAAAGATGCTCGTCCAAATTAGGGAAAGTGTACAAGTCTGGGGATGTGCCAAAGCATGTCTTTCAGAGTCCTAAATGGGAGACTTTGATTGAAATTGTAGTTGAAATGTTTGTTTGTTTGAATGTGGTAGAGTAGTAAAAATATCTCTCTATAGAGATAAGCTATGTCTGTCTACTGTATAAAAGATTTGATTTTTAGCTGGCTTGTATGAGGCCCAAGCTTGAGGCTTTTTGATTGATTTATTAGTATTATTGACTCTGGGAGATGACTCCACTGGGGATTAATTACAGGGTATTTTTTGTGTTCTGTACAAAGCCCAGAATTGAGGCTGACTCTAGTTAGAGAGTGTTTATTTGATGGATTTTTATTTGGTGTTCTGTACAAAGCCCAGAATTGAGGCTGACTCTACTTAGGGAGACTCTATTTGTGTGCCTTGTACAAAGCCCAAGGTTGTGGCTAACTGCTGAGGATAATTGAATGAATGACTCTATTTTGTGTGCCTTGTACAAAGCCCAAGGTTGTGGCTGACTCTAGCTAAGGAAAACATTATTTTCTGCCTTGTACAAAGCCCAAGGTTGTGGCGGACTCTTTTAAATGAATGGAGTATGGATGACTCTATGGGAAAAGATCCTAGATGTTAGGAATCTTTGACACATGAAAATATGGTTTATCTGCCTTGTACAAAGCCCAAGGTTGTGGCTACTGAGTGATGAAGAACTCACTGGGGAGACTCTATTATCTGCCTTGTACAATGCCCAAGGTTGAGGCTGACTCTTGACAGGGGAGTTTTATTGTTTGGTGCCTTGTATGAAGCCCAAGGTTGAGGCTAACTATTTTTGTTGGTTTTGACTCTACTGAGGAGATTTTATTTATTGAAAGACTGTTTTTCTTTGGAAGCTAACCCTTTCCAGGGATTTTGACTCAGCTGGAGGAGTTTGTCTATTAAAAGACTGGTTTTATCATGTTTTTTGGAGGCTGACCCTTTCCAGGGGTTTTGACTCTTTTGGGGAAATTATCTCCTAAGAGAAATGAAACTTTGGTTTTTGACATTTTTATTAATTGACTTTGGAGGCTAACCCTTTCCAGGGAATTTTATTAACATGAAGGAATGTGTGGAAGCTAACCCTTTCCAGGGAATTTTATTAAAGTGAAGGAATGATTTTGGAAGCTAACCCTTTCCAGGGAATTTTATTGAAATGATGGATTGATTTGGAAGCTAACCCTTTCCAGGGAATTTTATTGAAATGATGGATTGATTTGGAGGCTAACCCTTTCCAGGGGATTTTATTGAAATGATTGATTTGGGTAGCACTCCATTAATTATTAAAGGATGAAAGGATTGGCAGAAAGATTGTCTAGTGGAGACTTCTTGTTTAAAGCCCAAGATGAAGGCTGACTCTTACTGAGGATAAGCAAATATGGATCCTAGACTCTGCTAAAGAAGATTGATGAAGATAAGGGTGACAGAGACTGTCCATGTCTCTCATTCCAAAAGGTGTACTCAATGTAAAATTGAGACAAACTTAGCTTGTTTAAAGTCTGGTTTAAATTGGAAGAAACTCACCAGGGTAGGCTAAAAGGTGACTAAAGACCTGTTCCTATGTTTATAAGAAACCTGATGGGTCCTTGTATACAAGCTCAAGAGGAAGCTGGAAATGCTTTTAAGAAGCCTGTGGGTCCTTGTACAAAGCCCAAGAGGAGGCTAGAAATGCTTTTAAGAGGCCTGTGGGTCCTTGTTATAGCACAAGAGAAAGCTATGTAGTTTTGAACTTATTTTGGCTCTAAGCAAATGGGTAAGAGGTTTCACCGGGAATAATTCCTCTTTGGGTGGATGTGTCCTATTATTTGGATTCTAAGGTTTTTGCCAAGATGTTTCACCGGGAATAATTCATCTTGGTGGTTTGAACTACATATCTCTAATTAGGAAAGAGCCTTCACCGGGAAGACATTCTCAATCCTAGGTCATATTCCTATAATATATATAGATAGTTTAACTGTCCTAAGGTTTATACTCAAACGTAGTTCTAAACTAATATATATGCACAGTTTATATTTGACAATAATTTAAATAAAGACTGTAAATTGAAAGCTTGTAAAGCCTAACCTGGATGGAGTGGAGGCCTTTGGAGAAGTATGTACAGAGCCTCAACAGTATTTTTGTTGTTTTGTTGATAATAGTTGAATATTTATGATAAACAGTTAATGGTTTTTGAAAACAGAAGAAGTGAAGATGGACAAAGGTCACATAGGTATCTGAAGAGTTTCACCGGGAATAATGCCCTTCAAATACCAGAAGAATGTTTTGAAAACAGAAAGAAGATTTTGAAAATACAGTTTTGAAAACAAGCTAAGAAGAGAAGGTGTTTGGGACTTACACTCTATTAGAGGCCCAGTACTTTACAGTACTGGTGTAAAAGCAATTTGAAAATGATTTGGAATGATACAAGGTTTTGTTGTTTGAAAACCCTAATCATTTGATTTATTCAGAGATTGAAAACAGTTTTGAAAATTGACAAAAAGTCAACTTAATTAAGGTAAAAATAAAGATTTATGCCTAATTAAGACCTAACAATTAGGGTTTTATCATAAACTTTATTTACAAAGTGATTAGGTTAAAACAAAGTGAATATATATTTAAAGTATTTAAGAAAAAAAAACACTTAAAACATACTATTTTAAACCTAATAAAAATATATGAAATAAATAATATTTTTATGATTTTTTTTATTATTCACAAAATAGATATATTAAATGACAAGTGTGTGAAAAATGAAGTGAAAATGATTTAATTTGATAGGTTAAATATTCATGTGAAGTTATGAAGAAAATAAGTGTGAAAAGTGGTAAAAAATAGAAATGTCTTCACCAAGGCTTGAACTCACGCCCTTTAGATCACACACCCAAAACCAACACCACTGGGCCAACGCGCGCATGGTGATAGTAACTTGCACTCATTTGGTTATGTTTCAAAACAAGTGGTAAATCATTGAAAAATAAAAGAATCAAAAAGTCTGGGGCGAGGGGGATTCGAACCCCAGACTTGAGGCATGAGGACACTAAGAGCGTATGGGAGGCCACTAGGGCAAGTTTGTTTAGTCGTTTAGGGAATGCCTACCATTCAAAATAAAATAAACTTTGGCCCCAGATTTAAATTTTTGCGCCATGGCCATAGTCATCTTCTTCCTCGAGCTCAAGGATTTTCAAAATCCTAACTCTCTGGTTTCTCAACTAAATGACATGATGTAAACATCAATCTTGTTCTAAATTTCCTCACGAATCCAGATATGTAACTAACATTTATTTATATGAACTATAGCTACCTAATTTCTCAGAAAACTCTAAGAACACATGAACCCTAAATTTGAAATTAAATGACAAACAAGATGAATAAATGCAAGATGATAGAGGGTTTTCAATCCTCTGATGATGCTAAACAAGATAGAATCGAGCTTTAACTCAAAGAGTGCTTAAATTAAAGAGGTGAAGTTCAGAAACTTACCTCTGAAAATGGAGGTCGTGAGGGTGATGGAGAACACCTGGACTTGAATGAATGATCTCAATAGCTTCCTTGAGACTCAATGATGCTAACTGAATGCTTGTTAGAGCTTGAATCCTCCTGAATTGCTCTATGGACCTCCCTCGATTTGAGCTTCAAGTAGACATGGAGGTTGTTGAATTTGGAGTTACAGACGAGCTGCAGCCATCTGGTTAGCTTCACTATGACCTGAGGAGTGTGCCTGGATGATTGGCTTGGCTTGAAACCTCCTGAATTACTCTATGGACCTCCAACTGCAACAGCTCCAAGTGAGAGGTGAAGATGATGATTCTTCACTTGCAGAAGTGTTTCAGAGGTCTGGATCACCTCTAAATGACTTCCCTAATGTGTTTGAATACTTAATTCCAAAGGAAGAGCTTTGGTTTGAAGAATCCGAGTCTTCTTGCCAAAGAACCTTTGAAAACCTTAAGTATGAAGAAAGAAGAGAGAAAGCAAGAATTTTGTTGCTTTGGTGTGGTTTCTGAATGAGAAAGAGGCCTCTATTTATAGGCAATTGGTTCAGAGCAATTGATCATAGTAAGCTTGCTTAGTGTAGTGAGTTTAGTTTCTTAGCCATGAAGGAATTCAAAGAATATTCCAAGTGCAATGATGAGCTCTTTGATACCACTCCCTAGCCATCGATTTTGCTTGATCTTAGGGGACCAAATGGCTGCAGAAATGAGCTCCAATTGGTTGGGAGAAGATTCCTTTGATGAATCACCAATTTGTCATAAATTCAAAAATGCAATCATTACATAATCACATGCCTTTGTTTTTGGGAATCTTCTCTAATCCTTATGCAATGATGGAAATTGATGTATGGTATGGTTTCAGATGCATTAGAGGTCGTGTAGCATCACTTAGTGAAGCAAAATGCACAAAATTGCAAAGTTTCAAATTGTACATGACCTATAATTTTACTTCATGAGGCCAACTTTGAACAAGCATAACTCCTAGCTCAAATTGAATTTGGAGAAGGTTGAACACAATTTGGAAAGCCCTAAACATCTACTTCAAATCATTAGTTTGGAGTTTCTTCAGAATCCTTTGGCAAATTTGTGAAAAATGAGGCCAAAGTTGGAAGAAAACTAGGTTAAAACACTTAGAAAAATTTCTAAGTGTTTATGACCTAAAACTCCAAAATTTCCAAAACTCTTAAATGATTGATCTTTTGAAAAAAGTTCCTTTGTAAGATGTTGTTTTATTTTGCAAGATCTACAACTTTCATGTTGGAAGTTTTTTGAGTTGTGTAGGTGAAATTTTGAGTTCTCACCATGCCTTAAAAAACCCTAATTCCCGACTTTTTGCTCCTTGATGAATTTCTTTGGTCAAATGACTTCATTATCCAAATATTGATGATATTGATCCTTAAAAGTCATGGTTTGACCAAAAATCTCAAAAGTCAATGGTGATCCCATACAATTGACTTTTTCCTGGTAAGGTGAGATTTTGGACTGTTGTGTAGAATCAAGATCTTCTCCTCAAATGAATGATGTAAATGGATTATATTGAGGTAGTAGAGATTCTTGAATCATGTCTTGAGTTTTGGATCCATGCCCTGATTAAAAGTCAACTATCTTGGTGAATTAGGTCAAAAACCCTAATTGTCGACCAGAGGACAATGATGACTGTAGACTTTGAATTGAGGTGTAATGTCCAGTGGATCTTGTCATATGAGTTATTTGAAGATGATTGATGTCTTTGAATGGTTCCCTGGGGCTTTTTAGGGTTTCCCAAAGGTGATCCCTGATTTTAGTCCTTGATAGGCTCCAAACCCTAGTCTGTTGATCTGAGTAATTCTGTACTTAGATGACTGGGTGTCTAATCAATCATAGGTGAAATAATGAGGCTTTTGAGTCTTATGATTGTATTAGAGGCTAATCCCTCTATTGATTGATCCTTTGCCTGAGTTTTCTTGTCTTTGAACACCCTCGATTGAATGCCAGACTGCCCTGGGTACTTACTTTGACTTGATGAAAATCCTGAAGATATGTCATCTCAGGGGGGTCAAAAATTAGGGTATGACACAATACAAGGAGGAATCATATCAAAAAGACTACGCCTAGACCAAGAATCGGCCGCCTTTGCTATGGAGTGAGCAACCATATTCGCTTGGCGTTTGACAAACTTCACCTCGAAGTTGGGAAAATTAAGCAACAAATCATAAATAGAAGAGATAATAAAACTAAATTCTGAACAACCCTTGGAATTAGAGAGAATAGCCTGAACTGTTCTTTGGGAATCACTTTCGAAGGTTACATTCTCCAACTGCATATCTATGGCACTCTGGATAGCCTCCTTGAGAGCCCAAACTTCTGCTTCAAGAATAGGATAATGACAAAAGTCCCAAGCGGCACCAGCATAAATAAAATTCCCCATATAGTCTCTCATACACCAGCCCCTGTTGGTAGTACCCTTTGACGAGTTGAATCCCGCATCAACATTACATTTTACTCTTCCTTCCACCGGAGGCTCCCACATAAGACTAATCGGAGTATTATCCACCTAGACCCCGATTTTTTGCGCCAAGAACCAATCATTCCAACTACAAAAAGCATTCAAACCAAATTTAGAGAACATTTCACTTTCATTATTCCAAATCAAATTATTCCTATTCTTCCACATAATCTCAATCATAACCGCTACTCTACCCGCGGTCATTGGATCCTCCCTACTACAAATATCTAGAATAAGAGGCAAAAATATATAATTTATATATGAGTCATGCTACGGAGTGCCCCAGAGATACTTTTTAAGCATTTTATATAAAGAAAAAAATTTAAATAAATAATTTATTTTAATATCCAATACATGGATACATGTTATTTCAATAAATTCAAACTTTGTTATTCTTTAAAAAAATCCGTTATTTTCATTTCTAAAACATTAAATATAAATATTGTTTACTTTTTTAAATTCTTAACAAATGTCCTTGAAACACTCGTTAATATATTTATATATATATATATATATATATATATATATATATATATATATATATATATATATGATTTATATATTCAAATAAAATGAATAATCTACATAAAAACGAAATTTACTTGTTTAGGGGACCATTAGAATTTGTCTTTAGTTAAAATGTGATAACAATATACTTAAGTTTACAGTACCATAAAGTTTCTCAGTTGTAGATGCATGTGCATGTGTTTGTTTCTGTTTTTTTATTTTTTTTGGTTTTTGTTTTTTTATCAGGTTTCTTATTTTTCTATTAAAAATATAAATTTATATGTATTTAAATATCTATAAAATAAATGCATAAGTATTATATCAAACACCGCTCCTTGTAAATTGTACTCCCCACTATATTGAGAAATATTTTTAGTGGTGTTTAGAAATAGCAATGCACCTTCCAACAACTATATATATCTTGAATTTGTTTTACCACCATATCAAGTTACTTAAAATTAAAAGTACAACTGCAAAGGACACTAACAAAGAGATAAATACAAATAGTGATGAACCTCCCCACAATCATATACATGGGGGTAATTTGTTACACAATCACATCAAATTACTAACAAAGGATACATGTTATCGTTACCGTCTATCTTTGTCCTTATTGATGTATTAAACTATTTATTCTATAGTTACAATTTTGAGAGATACGGCTATATATATCATAGATTTGTGCATGTGAGTAATTTTGTTTTATTATATAAATAGGCTTGGCAAAATTTTGGGCCATGTTCTATGTATGAATGAAGTACATAAGATTGTTTTATGAAACAGATTAATTAGATTTGTTCACAATTTAAGTGAAGGAGTCTACTCTTAGGAAGGTTGGAATCTAATTTGTAAGAGATAGTCGGGGTTTATTGCTAGACACGTCTCTCAAATAAAATAATTTTAAGGGACGTGATTTTAAGGAAAAAAAAAAAAGATTCTTAAGATACTCAATCGAAAAATAAAGAGAACAACAAAAACAAAGAAAGAACCAATAAAATGTGAAGAAAAAAAATCAAATAACCAACATTAAAAAAAATTATATTTTGGAAAAAGTTACCTAGGAGACTAGGTTTGAGGGGTGTCCTACACATAGGAGTCACCCCTATGACACCTATGAATAAAAAATTATACAATTGCGCCACCTCTATGGCGCCAATGTGCAACCCAAAATGGATTGCCATGTAGGGTGGCGCCAATGCCCATTTGTTGTATTTTTTTTAAAATGTTTAAGTTTTGTTTATTTATATAAAATTAAATATTAAATAAACAATTAGAAATATAGAATATATTAATGATAAAAGATGCATTACAAGTTACTTAAAAAAATATTACAAATATTCTAAACATTATAAGACGTCTTATGAAACAAGTACTTCAAACTTTTGTGATCACTAAACACTTATGATTATATAACGAGAAAAATTAAAATTTGAATTTCAAATGTTTTCTAATCGATTATACTCTAGGTCTAATCGATTATTCAGACAACTTTTTCCCCTTTATGGATCACTTGATATGAGAGTTGGGTAAAAACATCCTTAGGAGCGACATAGTTTTCAAAGATCCTCAGACTCCGTACCTAGGATCGTCACAATTGTTGAGCACTAACATCAATGCCAATGAACAACTTGATAACAAAATTGATTTTTGAGGACCATCATCAATGCTAACAACTTCATCCAACACGATTGTTGAGCACCACCATAACGCTAACAAGTTGATCAATCATTATCATGGATCATCAACCACCGTTGAATAAACACCTTCAACTCCATCAAATTTATCATTATCAGGATCATCACGGAACATCATACTTCTCTTGTATACTCATAGTTTAACATGCTTGCACAGTTTTATTTTCAATAGGCACCTTCAAAGGTGCAAGGCATTCTTGCAAAACTGATTGACTTTTCACCTTTTTTACCCAAATTCTTTTTGGTCCTGGTGCGTTAGTAACTTTAAGAGGTTTGGGGGTATTCCTTTTAGATCCTTGTAATTTAGCATAGATAAAAGGTTCAAGATGACAAAGCTTGTTGCAAAATTTGCATTTAAAAATCAGATGATTGGATTTCTTTTTATCATGGCAGATAATAGTAAACAGTCTATTAGGTTTACAATCTAAGCCATTTTCATTAAATGAAACTCTTTGATGATAAAGAATTGAATTAAGCTTATCTTTATCCTTAATGAATTTCTCTAAGATTTTATACAAGATGGTTACTTCATTTTTTAATGATTCACAAAATTGACAATTATCTAATTTTAAGGACTCACCTATAATGCTAGAAGTTTCTTCACCAAGAATCTTAATGTTATTTTCTAAAAATTCAATATAATCATTAAGATCAATGATATTGGCTCACTTTTTTTTAACAATCTTAGTACTTAATTTAAATATTAGCTGGCGAGTTAAAGAAGTTGTTTCAAAATGATATCTTTTATCCTAGGTGGTTTTAAGACACATATATTCTTCTTCGTTTGGTGATTCTTCATACGAGTCCTAGGAAGTATTGTCGGGTATATTGTTAAAAACATATTTGCATGTATCTCTCCATGAATTTTTTAATGATTCCTCCATTAATTCATCGTTCATTTCTACCTTTTCTTCATAAGAGACCTGATATGAGGGATCTCTAAAAAGTCTTCTTGAAGTTGATTCTTAAGAAGATTCAGACGTTTGTTCCTCGAAGTTTCTTCTTGGTGTTTCTTTATCATGCCTCTTTTCAAAGATTCTTCTTTTTCAAGCTTCTTCAAATATTCTAGTGGATGAAACTTCTACAATATTTCTTCTGGATGTAACTTCTTCATCAAATCCATCAGATGATGATCGGATGATCGTTCATCTATCGAAATTGTTCGTTTGAAGGAAACTAATGGGGTTGATTCTACTTCTTCAAAAGATTCTCTTGGTGAAGTTGCTTCTAATAATCCTAAATTTATTACTTTATCTTCAAAAGATGAATCAATTCATTGAGTTTCTTGATAATCTCCTCATTTTTAGATTCTTCCCACAATTTAACAAAGGGCTTATTATCTTTTGAATTGAGAATTGAATCAAAAATTTATAACATAACCTCCAAGAGTTTAAATAGAGTTATAATGGTTCAGTACCATCTATAAGAATGACTCTCATATTCATTTGGCATTTCAACTTCTTGGATTTATGGATCTAAGGAACAATGTGTGTGGAATTTCAAATTGTTTTACCATATGTGTTAGTGATTGTTGCTTATTTATTTTGTTTACTGGTTCAAACGTTAGCTCAAAGGGTTTAACAAAACCCCACATATTCTTACTTGTCAAACTACCTCACTTATTTCCCACATTTAGATTCCAAAGATGTTTACCTTAAACCTCCAACTTCATTAATGATTTCAAAGATGACTCCCACTATGTCTCTGAACTTGGAAGAACACCTTAAATTTTTGGGAGAACTTCAAATTGAATTTGTCAAATTAGCAGAAAATGGATTTGATTTCATGCGATTTTTTGTTCAAATGGGTTGGCACAAATACTTAAAGTCTCAAAGGGAACCAATCTACACTTATTTGGTAAAGGAATTATCGATATTCGCTATCATTTTAGACCTTGAAGTGAATTCTAATGTGTTAGGAGTTTGTGTGAAAATCACCAAGGCATAAAAATAGCCACCTTATCAAGTGTACACAAGAAAGGATCAGAATCAGCCAAGGTTATGAGAACTTGAGAAGTAATATGTGGTTCCTAGTAAAGGAAATTAAAGCAAGTCTCACTCATCTTGTGTTTGAATAGTATTTAGTTGTTGACTTAAGGAAAGCATAGAAATATACCTTAGTTAAGGCTTATTTCAACCTTGTTTGATAAAATGAAAGTCATCAATAAGGAAAGCTACCATGATTGTGTGAATATCTGCTTCAGCCAAATCTCCAACTACAATAACATGGCGAAAACGAAAGTTATGGGAAATGTTAAAGTTAAACCCTCAAAGGTGTAAAAGTATCAAGACGTTGAATTCTATATTTGTTTCTCATGAGACCAACATAGATTATCCCATGATTACTGAATTTGATAACAAGGAGGTAGTCAAATAATACATAAGGATGACAATGATGGATAAATTAACCAATGCCTTTGTGGCGATTTTTAGATGATTAAGAACTTGAACTTCAAATTCATTGATGGGAAGAGTGATCTCTGTCCGAGAGAACAAAAATCCGTACAATGGTAGTCCACACATATTGAATCCACTACAAATACGTTTGTCGCTTTCGGGAACTGTCACCTGCCAATCTGAAGATGGTCTCGCATTCTGAAAGGAAATTTCGTTTATATCTTCGTAGGCGTAGAAAGATCGGGTTCCTAGGACTTCATCATCAACACATGAAAAGTCCCTAGCATTAAGAGGCAATTCTAGAGTTCACAGTGACACCTTATTCACCATGTCTGCTTTACAGTTCAAAGACAAAAAAATGGCTACTGCAACTCCAATACTAGAGCTTTGGAGTTCCTTTATCAAATATGATTGAAAACTCAAAAACTAACAAATGAAGAAAAAACGAATACCTTGAGCTTTAAGGTCGAAGAACTCGAGTGAAAATCCAATATAGTTCAAGTGAAGCAATTTGAATTCCAGAAGTCTTAGCAACAAGAAAGTGACTAACTAACGAAGTTCTCTCAAATTGCACTCACGAAATGAAAACGAAGTCGAAAAGAGAAATTGAATTCCTAGTTCTCGAATTATAGGCACAAAGAGCACCAAGTTAAACTATCATAACTCATCAGAATAATAAATACCGCATCCAATGGCTCAAATGAATTCTTAAGATAATAACTGCACTTGAGCTCCTAGGCGCGTCACCTCCCTACCCTACATGTGTGAGGTACATCGGTGCAATAAGGATTTGTTCGCATAAAGAGCATTAAATGTGCATGTTCCTCACACCAAGTACTCATACTTAATGCCACCACAAATGTCATTAACACTCATCACTTCAAGGTTGATAGCAAGGACTTAAGGACAATTACTAACCTATAGGCGGACCCTCGTTTCTGGACACCGTTGCTATAATAAATATATTTTTAAAAAGAAAATATAGCAATTAAATCAAAAGATCCATAAAATCGTGTATAAAAAAAATGATTAATAAAAATTCGATAAAATCGTGTATAAAATAAATGATTATTAAAAAATAATTGGCCCATGCAGGTCTCGAACCTGCGACCTTCGCGTTATTAGCACGACGCTCTAACCAACTGAGCTAATGGGCCTCTTGTTATTGTAATTGTATTTTACAATATATAATACTTTATTTATAAACAATACAGTTAACACCTAATCGTTTATTTTATCATTCCCTACCTTGTTTTATGTTTATGTCTATCTCTGCAATTAATTATATTTCAAATAGTATAACGGTTGTTAATGTTGGATTGAATATTAATCATGTTTGAAACTCCAATGTTGGCAATTTTTAGTTATGCTAACACTACCTGCTTTGTTTTATAGCCAGAATGAAAACTTCTACAACACAACCAACTCAGAAATCCAATCTGGAAAATTGGTAAAAAAAGAAGGGGTGCAATTCTTTCATCCGATCCATAAGACAATCAGCACCAGACAAAATTAAATGCAATGCAATGTTTGAAAGATTGATATGAATATTGGCCTTAAGGACTATTTGCCTCAAGCAACTAACAAATAAAACACAAAGGGGACTAAACCAACAAGTCTGCAATCCATCCAGGAAGATTAAAACCACAAAAAACAAGTGTCAAATAAGCTATGACAGAAACAGAAAATTCGCACGGCTAGGAGGCTTCATCCAACGCCTAATCAGACCTGTATTCACAACCTACCGCCAAAATCAATATTTCTATCACTCTTATCATCCAATTTATTTTCTAAATTTTATTTAATCAGCAAAATTAATATACAGACACTAAATTTGAGCACAAGTTAATTGAGAAACGCGTACACTCCACCAGTACACTAGCAGAACAAAAGGACCACAAAACAATAAAAATAAAGAGCAGAGAACAGCCCCTTTACCGCAAAAACTGAGCCATAACTCGGACTGTCAAAGGAAGCATATACACCCTAAAAACATATTGCCTGACACACGAAAACCACAAAAAAGCTACATATCAACAACATTCATGCTAAAAAAATGCAGACCAGGCAATGCTAGACCAAAAATCACGCAAACTTCCCCCTGTCAACGGGCTTATCAGCAAGCCTTTGAGAAAAACAGAAGCTACCGGACACAACAACAACAAGAACAGTGGAACCCAAATCATCAGACACAAACCCTACCTTCAGTACAAAATTAACATATATAGAGGATTTTTCCAAAATTAAAATAAGCAAAGTTAAGTGAAGAGACACGCTGAATTTTAGCTCACGCACTTGCAGTGACTACACTTTAAAAATAATATAATCAGAAATGTCACACAATTTCATCTCTAAAGAAAATAGAGGATAAAAAATGAACGAAATTAGAGCGAGGGTTTACCGGGGAAAATAGTTACAGATAACTCACTGAGTTTTTAAGCTCTCACAATCAGCAAGTTTTGATTGAAGAGACTCTATATCTTGTGTCTGTTAACTCAACCTACAAAATATAAGTGAGCTCGGTAAGATAGTTAATAGTTTGGAAGAAAATGGAAATAAAAACCTTTTCAATTTTTTTTTTATAAGTAGATATGTTTCTAATGTCATAAACACAGGGAAAGTTAAAAAGTGGTTATGCAATGAGTAAATATAGCTATAAAAAAAAACAATCAACCAAGTTTACAAAAACATCTCAAGAGAGGAACTCGGTTTCCAAGTTTGAGATGGCGAGAGGGTTTTGGCCTTGTGACTTCCAAGGGCTATCAAAAAACAAAATCATATTATTGTTATTATATTTTTAACAGATGTACTCTTATGGTAGCTATATGGTATACAGCTTATCAGTGGCGGCGAAGCCAGAAAAGTTATAGAGCCTGGACAAAATAAAATAGACTTTTCATCTTGTCAACCAAAATATAGTTTAAAATAAAAGAGATGTAACATAACCTTATAATAGCGTGTTATATAAAATCACGAGACAAATGTTCTTTTCGAGACTTCTTTTTAGTAAATGTTTGAATAATATCAATATCATCAAGTGACTTGAATATCTTCTGCTCGGTGTAACACATTATCAAGTCATTGAACCACACATCGTTAATCTTATTGCGCAAATTAAACTTAATAATATTCATTGATGAAAAAGGTGTTTCAACGGATGTTGTCGACGCCGGCAATATCAAAGCTAACTCAATAAATTTGTAAACTAATGGAAATACCAAATGTTTCTCAGTCTAAACCATCTTCATAACCAACTGATGTTGCCTGTGAAACATTTCTTTTACCTAAAGAACATTAAGTTTCAAGTTGACCCCTTATTGTTCCACGGTCATCATCAAAAAAGTCAGCATTATATATATTTTAAATTATTTATTTAAATTATAATACTTATTAATAATTATCAAAAATAATTTTTTAAAATTCATCCGTGTATCGCACAAACAAACATCTAATTATTTTTTAAATTAGTAGTAGAAGATGGTTTTAAATACGTGTCCTATGCACAAATTTCAATAAATATAGATTTTTTAAATTAAAATAAAATTGATAGTGAGTTTTGCAATACTTATCCTATTTAATTATTTTTTAATTTTTTTATTATATAAAATTCTCCAAATTAGTGCCCTATTTTTCACTAATAAATTGATAATATAATAAATTAATTATTGTAAATTGTCATAATTGCATAAAAATGCCTAATTAAATTATTTATATTCAAATAATTATAGATGAATTATAGTTAAATTTCAAAATTTCTCATAATTACTTATGTATAAGAAATAATATAAGATTAAAGTGTATATTTTAAAATTTATAATTATTATTGAATTAATAGTGAGAGGTGGTTTTGATTTTTGAATAGGTGTTCTATCCTATTCATAAAGTGTCCTAAGTACTAGTGATTTTTAAAATTAATAAAATTAAATAAGATTAGTAGTAGAACTATAAATTAGTACCCTGCCATATGTTAAAATGCAATAGCTATGTTATATAATTATTTAGAAACAGAGCCTGGGCAATGGCCCAGTCTCGCCGGAGCTTAGCTTCGCCTATGCAGCTTATCACATTTCATTGGCTACACATTTCCTTAAAAGTATTTTTAAAACTTGAAATTGAGAATAATTTAGTTTTAAATTTTCGTTTTTCAAACTCCTACAATTCACCATCCTTCTCTTGTGTGGAGAGTCCTATGTCCAACAAATGGCATCAAAGTCTAACTCTCGTCCAACATATAGAGGTTTTTTTTTTAAAATGAAAAAGAAAGTGTTACCTAAAGCTCATGAATTTGTTGTTTGTATTTCAAAACTTTCTAATGAGTTGTGTTTTTTATTAACAATTGTGTTGTGTCCGAAGGTGTGTTTAAAAGTATAGTTAAAGTTGTGTAGTTAATGTGAAGTCACAAGCACAACAGGAAGGTGTTAGCTGGAGATTTCGATATTTAGTTAAATTTGATTTAAGAAAATTATGTTTCAAAGAATGGTATGAAATATGGCTTCATAAGCCCGTTTTTGAGTTTATTCCTATAAAATAGTTTGATGCCTCGAAGTGGAGTCCAGAGTCAAAAGAATAAGAAATATTTCAAAATATGTGGAAGAATGCTTCGACAATCACGTTGGATAATTTCAAAGCTTCGAGCGAGAAAAATTTGAAATTCAAACTAATCCGTCTTTGCCAAAAGGACGCGTGGAAGCATCAAAGCATCAAAATCTACGCATTTTTGAAAACGTTGAACGTGGCGTAATTTTGTAGAAAGGCCGTTAAGGTCGAATTAGTATAAATAAGAGTCTTAGATCTTAGGATTCAGTGTGTTCACATTTTATACAAAAATCACTTAAATATTCAAAGTACCAGAGCGAGAGAAAGAGTTTGCTGATAATGTATGTGTAAGAACACCATCAATTTCATTTGAAGCTATTTTACATTTATCAATACAAGTTACTTTAATTAATTACATGTTCTTTTTCGTTTCCAGTTAAATCTTTATATTCCTGTCAAACCTTTTTATTGCTGCCCTTTATGTTCCTACAAATATTTAAATCCAAGCCTTGAATTCTATTTAGAATTCCTATTCGAACTCTAATATCTTTGGATAATCATAGCCATAGAAAAATCTTGTTATTATTCACAAATCAAAATGATGCTTAACTATGAGTCAAATTGTAAAAACAATAAGACACATGTTCTAGGAGCAATCCAGTCGATCCTGTAAGTTATCAAAACATAGAGTTTGGAAGACTAGTGGTTGTTTGTCAGAAATCACTGGTAAACAATTTGGCACGCCCAGTGGGACAGTGTCGAAGTGTTTAATCACACATAGTTTATTTTTTGTTTCTTCAAATTTGGGTCTTTTGTTGTTTCTTTTGTGAATCTATATTTGCCATTATTGTATGAACCTTAGCAGTGATAAGATAGCCAACAATAGTCAACCAATACCCAAAAGAAAATATACCAGAAAGATGGTTGATACTACCAATGATGGAGGGGGACAAAATCCTCCACAAGGATCATGCATAATTTTTGCGAATTCCACGAATGTGTCAACTACAATCCCTGGTTCACAGGCCATGCCCACATCAACAGGATCTATGGCCACGGATATTTCTATACCTGGGTCCATACCCACAAGCAATTTGACAACCATGTCTATCTCTGTAAGTGCAACAGAGATTCCTTCGAATGCACAAACTGGACATGTATTGACATATATTAGAAATCAAACACAACCTACGACCCCTAGGCCACCAGGGTTTGAAAACTTTAGGCCTTGGAGGGAGCAACCCCAATACAGAATGCCAACTTCCTTTATGTTAGTATTACACAATAGTACATCTACATATACACAGCCTGCCGTGACAACCTTTTTGCCATTACAAATTTCTTGTTCTGGCATGAACCATGTGGGTCGAAGTACCCAAAACTAAGGTTTGTCGAACTAGGCTTAAATGCACCCTAAGTCCCTATAAGTTAGCGAGTTTTTGATTTTCGTCCCTGTAAGTTTTTTTTCTAGGTCTGAGTCCCTATATTTCACTTTCGCGTTTGTTTTAGTCCCTAAAATCAAAATCCGCAGGAAAACCTGAAGATTTTCCTGCGGATTTTTGCTTTAGGGACTAAACCGCAAGCAAAAAGTAAGATATAGGGACTCATACCAACAAAAAAAACTTACAGGGACGAAAATCAAAAACTCGCTAACTTACAGGGACCAAAGGTGCATTTAAGCCGTCGAACTAATTAACTATACTTACCACTAATAATCAGGCACCATTTAGGCAACAAATGGGCGCTAGTAACCATAACATGGTCGGAGTGCTTGCCCGCGAAATGAATACCATTTTATCCCCTTTGATCCAAAATGTTAATAGGACAAACCACGAGAATACTCAATCCTACCAGCAAATATCAGCGCAAATAGCATGCATAACAGATTTCTTTGGGGCCCCACAAGCACCTGTTCGGCGTAGGCAAAACCAGGTAGCAATTTAGGAAAAAGAACTAAATATTAAGCAGGTTCGACCACCCAGACAAGAGGTTGTCGAAAGGGACATGGGGGCAAGGGTAGAACAACAAGAGATTCGACCTAAGACCCCTGAGGAGCAACCTAGGAGGATGGTAATGGTTAACAAAGATCAAAATGCAGACGAAGTGATCCATAGAGTTAGGAAGGATAACATGCTGGCTAAAAATAACTTAACCACCATGATTGAAAGAATCATGGCCCAGAATGGCCTGAACACAGGGCTTCGAGGGCCAAACTACACATCTCCATTGGCAAATTTTATTCTACAGACTAAATTACCAAGTGTCGCGGCCGACCAAAAAATCGCACCGTCGAGCGCGCAAGGAACGCTCGAAGGTACAAAACAGAGTCGCCACCGAATTTTATTTATTCCAAGAGGAAAGGGAAAATATCGATAAAACCCACGAGGAAAGAAAATTGGATAAGATGGTTTTTGCAACCAGATTTGGGTTCGGGAGTCGGTTATGCAAAGGGAAGGTATTACCACCCCTCACATCCATCGTACTCGATGGTACCCATTTAGTTTCTTTATGTTTGTGAACAAAAGGAAAAAGCAAAAAGATTTTAAATTAATGAAGATGCAAATGGACTAGTGCGATGTATCAAACAATGAGGTCATGATTAAATGAAACCGTTACAATATGCTAATACATATGAAGAGGGGCAAAATTTGGGGTATGACACCAAGGGGTTGTAAAGTTCCCAAATTCACAAATTTTTTAGGGGATACTAACGAATCAACTGTTGAACATGTAGCCAGGTATTTGACTGAGGCAGGGGATTTGGAAAATTGTGAAAATCTAAGGATAAAATATTTTTCTAGTTCGCTAACAAAAAATACTTTCACATGGTTCACCACATTACCACCAAATTCTATAGATTCATGGCATCGTTTAGAGAGACTGATCCATGAACAATTCTCCATGGGGAAAACTAAAAGGAAGTTTACTAAACCTATATATGACTATTTGAATAGGTTCTGCCTGTTGAAGTCTAGATGTTTTACAATAGTGCCTGAGCATGAACTAGTCGAAATGGCCGTTGGTGGACTGGATTACTCTATTCGAAAGAAATTAGATACTCTATATCTAAGAGATATGGCCCAATTAGCAGATAGAGTTCTCCAGGTCGAACGATTAAAAGCATAAAAGGCCAAAGCAAATAAGAATTATAAGAAAGAAAGGGTAGCTTATGTCGAAGCTGAAGAAGAAGAACCAGAGATCTTCAATGATTTATATGCCTTTGAGGAATTCAAAGTAGAATTGGCTGAATTAAAAGAAGCACCCCCATACTCTTGTAAAATGCTTACACCATCAAATGACAGAAATCTTATCGAAACAGAAAAGAATGAGAAATTCCCTAAGAAAACTTACACTTTTGATGTTACCAAATGTGATGATATTTTCGATTTACTTGTAAAAGATGGTCAAATGATAGTGCCTCCTAATACTAAAGTTCCCCCGTTAGAACAACAGAAGAAAAGAGGTTTTTGCAAATATCATAACTTTCTGGGCCATAAAACTTCACAATGCTTTCTTTTTAGGGATCTTATTCAAAATGCTATCAAAGAAGGACGTTTGAAGTTTTTTGAGAAAGTCAAGAGTCATATGAAGGTCGACGCTGATCCCCTCCATGTTGCATGTACCAATTATGTTGAACCTGTGGAGATTAACATGGTAGACATGGTTGAATGTGGAGAAGATGAGATCAAAGAAGTCGAAGGCTTCGTCATGGTTAGAAAGCATGCTACTGAAGGCCTAACTAACATAGTTCCCTTTGACACTCCTGTTGATGCTGAATCAGAGGCTATTGATAGCCTTGTGGGAGGAATAACTGAGGCTTCTAAAGGCCTTAGAGTCAAATTTGAAAAGATAAGGATTGCTGAAGGTCCTAGTCTAAGAGTCAACATGGTGGATTTGAACCAACCTTTGCCAGAAATGGAAGAGGTGGAAAGATGTCTCAAGATGGAGAAAGAATAGATGAGTTTTGGTTACCCTAAGGCCAATGAAAGTCTGCGAGAGTACTTATGGAGATGCCACATGAGGAATTCCGAGATGCTGGTATATCCCAGGTGCAACATTGTTTTTAATCGAAGGGTAGCAAAAGCCTATGAAATAACTCAACATACTAGAACTCAGGGTAATTAGAGGCAAGAGAGCCATCTGATGAAAGTATACCCAAAGTCGGGGAAACGTCTGCTAGGTTTTCTTGTACGCTGTTATAAAGAGGAAATAAAGTGTCTGATTTGTCCTAGATGTGTGCTGCTATAAACGCTGTTATAAAGTCTGCTAGGTTTGCCACCTATCCTGTCTTGAGAGCAAAGGACATTATTAAAGTCACCCGCCAGACACCAAGGCCCTTGAGTGTTTAGCCTATCCAAGTCTCTCCATAACACTTTCCTTTGCTCTAATTTATTCAGGCCATAAATTGCAGTGAGCCAGTACATAAACTCTCCCTGTTTATTATAAACTCCCAAATGTATCATTTGACTAGTGGAAGACACTACTTTTAAGTCAACATTGTTAGGATTCCATTGAACCCAGATCCTACCATTAGGATGATAGGTGTAGTTATGAATGAAATTACTTTCCAGCTAAAGTTTATTCCTGATAGTGCCAGCTTGACCCTAATTTCAATCATTATATTAATATTTGCCTTAAAATCCAGGAGACGTGAGCTTATCTCCCTGAGCTTAGAAGATTTATTGAGCCCCCTTAAGTTCCAAGCAACTAACATTGCCCAGAGTCTTTCAACAGTTGCAAATCATTCAAAATTTGCAAAGCATCAAACCCATTCTCACATGACAGATTATCTAAAGTTGTATCACCCATAGGTCCCTTACCTCGATCCTTGTCACTCTTATTGACTGTAGCCCAAGTCTGTTCCTCAGTAGGCTCAATATTATCCTTTATCATAATAGGTTCAATCACAGTTTTCTCTTTGTCAGTAGTCTTAGTTGTAACATCTTCAACCACTTCTGTAACATCTTTGGAGGGCTCCTCATTCTTTGCTTTTGGTTTCCATTGCTTGGTCTTGGGCTTGGGTTGATCACAATTATGGCCTGGCTTATGACATCTATTACAATATAGTGGTTTCCACTCATACTCAATAGGTTGATGCATCTTGTTACCGTTTTTATCCCGTATAGTGATTTATGTAGGGAGCTCTTTAGTAATATCCATTTCCACAAGAATTCAAGCATAGGAGACACGTAGTTTATTGGCAGTGCATTCATCAGTCACTAAAGGATTCCCCACGACACTTCCAATCTTATTCAAACTCATTTCACCCCAGAGGTATAAGGGAATTTGTGGCAGCTTAATCCAGATGGGAAGAGTTCTCAAGAAATCATCCTTCAACTTGAACTCAGGATTCCATTCTCTAATTAGAACATGCATATTCCTTATCTTATAGGGCCTCTTCATCAAAACATCATCTTTGTCACTGAATGATTTGACTCTGAGTATAAAATACCCCTCTTCGTTATAATACATGTCCGACTTTTGAACAAAATTCCAAGTCTTGGTCATAAAGTTCTTCAGTGCATTCATACTCAAATCCCCACCTATAACATAAAGGATTAGGGATGAAGCCCAGAAATTGACTTCTTATACTATGTCTTCCATTGCAATCTCAACTTCAATAGCACCATTAACAATCTTAGGGGCAACAAATTTCATGGATCTACCCTTAGCAGGGTTACGGCTGTCATTTAGAACATCTATCCACAACTTTCTACCTTCGGTATTCTTTAGGATTTCCTCTATTTTAGGGTTTGCAGAAGGAATGGGGGTTTTCTC
Source organism: Vicia villosa (assembly GCF_029867415.1). Lineage (NCBI taxonomy): Eukaryota > Viridiplantae > Streptophyta > Magnoliopsida > Fabales > Fabaceae > Vicia > Vicia villosa. The sequence goes on from NC_081185.1 coordinate 152,191,688, forward strand.
AATCACAATTTTCACAGGGCTTGAGCTCGAGCTAACTTGGTGCTTATCAGTGTTATTGGTAGGATGCTTGCTTACAGGTGTTACCGCCAGGTCAGAATCCGGCGGCAGTGGAACCGGTTTTTTCGGCCTCCCTCGTCCCATTCTCCTTGATCCTGAAAATTTTCAATATTATTACTTTGATCAACTCATGAACAGGTATATGATCAAAACAAATCTTGTTGCATGTTGTAATTGAATTTTTTTTATGACATTTGAATAATAAAATTTTAAAATATAATTAATTTAATATTTACCAATTTAATCTTTATTTTTTCTTAATTACATCAACTTAAAATTTAAAATAAAAATATGAAGTTACAAATTAAATAATCAAGTTATTGTGTTAACAATATTTTAAGGTCATAAGAAACTAAAATTGATAGCACGAAATTTAAATAAAAAAAATTGAAAGAAATTCATCAATGACTAAAACTAAACATTGATATATCTAGAGATACCAAAATATATTTAACATTTCTTTTTATTTGTATTTGTAAAGATTATAGTAACATTTAGTTACTAATATTATATCCGTTAGATACAAATTGTTTATTAAAAAAAATACTAATATTATATAAAAGTATTTAAACTTAAATAATATCAAAGACGATTAATATTATAATAATTCTAATAATTATCCACTAAATCGTAATAATTTAATAACAGTTAAGAAATTAAAGAGTCTAACACATTTCAGAACTGTAACACAGATGATATTATAGCAAGAATTATATATAATGTGAAATACATGCATAAATTATAAGGGTAATTTGTAATAATATCATCATACATTAACAAGACTCTTGCCAAGAATTATATCATCGGTTGAAAAATCAGCCTCTTTGCGGAAAGTTCCTCTACCGAAATCGAGGTTATACGAATCTGTAAGACCTTCTACAAGCCCATATTCAGGTTCCAACCCAAGCACACTCTTTGCTTTCTCCACTGATGCAAAGAAATGCTGCACAATAAAATTTAATAAAACATATCAATGTTGTTCATCATAGTTTCATAATACCACCTATGTTTCAAATTCAATATATCATTAGGCCAAATACTGATTTTTGCCGTTGTTTTACCTGGTCGCGAAAGGGAAATGACTTCTTTTTCCCGAAATCAAAGTCTTTAGGATTGTAGTGAATGAGCTCGGGTTCAGGGAACCCACCGGCCTGAAAAATGACAAGACATTATCAAGGAAATTTCCACTATTCTATGCTTGTGACCATACATGTAACATAATATGCAGTGATAATTGTTTACCTTAGCACATGCTCTTGCTAGTCCATCAAATGTGACATATTTGTCTCCTGAGATGTTGAATATCTGCTTGCTGGCTTTATCATTTCCAAGAACCTTCAAAAAAGCTGTCGCCAAATCCTGTCACAATACACATTATTTTAGCCAAAACAAAATCATATAAAGCGATGAACTTACATACTATCTTATTAATTTCATTTATAGTAGATCATTTGTTAAAATTTAAAGTTCCTTCTGACAAAAAAACTGAATTTTGACCACAGTAGTCCGATAGCAGATGACTCGACAGATCTTATACAATGTATGGTTCATTGGCGAAAAGTAATATTGAAAAGTTCATTTGTACCTTAACATGACCAAGTTGTGTTATCTGTATTCCTGAGCCGGGAATAGGAATCGGGCGACCGGCTTTCAATCGGTGGAAGAACCACTCTTCAACAGGGTTGTAGTTCAAAGGGCCATAAATGTAAACTGGCCTTATAGAAGTCCAATTAACATCCTTTGATTGCAACAAACTCTCTGTTTCAAGCTTTCCCTTGTGCCTGCTCTTAGGGTCAACTGCATCAATCTATCGACAACAACTACAGAGTTAATAAAAAATGAATGTAACTAACCAAAACAAAATATAATATCGAATATTACACTGACCTCGGCGTGAGGTAATAAATCAGATTTCAGATAGACACCAGCAGAAGAACAGTAAATGAACCTGACATTTAAGGTAACATGATTAATACTAGTTAAAAAAATTTAACGGTTATGATTAACTAAACAACTTGTTAACGATTATAGTTGAAATAGACTTATAGAATACAACAAAAAACTATTGTTACAGCTTACTGTTCAAGATTAGGGAGAGCATCAAGTATTGGCTCAACTTCTTCCGCCTCTCGTCCTGAAACATACGTCGAAAAATTCATGATATGAACTTGAAGAGAGAATATATATCATGAAAAACCACAATCTAAATACCATTTATGTCATAAACAACATCAAATCCTTCTGCTGAGAGACTAGATTTTACAAAATCATAGTCCTTCCTGTCTCCTTTCAAATGCAAGATCTATGAAATCACATAACATTAATAATGAATGCCTCATGTATGAACAATAATGAAAAATTTTACGGTTACAATTAGTGTATACCTTTGAAGAAAAATCAGCAAAATCAGTGTCTGATTCACCTGGCAATTGTTGAGTGATAGGTGCTTTTCCTCTTGTAAATAAAGTTACCTACCAAATTCACAGACACAACACAGACACAGACACCGGACATGACACATACATTATTTCAGAGGCGTCGATCCTAAGAGGTTAATGTGAAATGATGAAATGGTTAATTAATCAATATATATACCTGGTGACCTTCTTTGACAAGTTGTCTAGACAAAAACACACCAATGAATCTAGTACCTCCCATGATGAGGATTTTCTTTGTGCTTGATGCTGAGACATAAAAAGATGCTTTTGGCTGCCGTGTTTTTCTTTTCAACTGTAAATGAAATGAGTTAGCATGATGATGAAGCAAGATATTAAATAATAGAATGCTATTGAAAAGAGTGAAGTGAAGAACCTGAATGTGAGTTTGAAGTCTTGTTCCATTGAAATCAGAAAAAGAGGAAGCTAAAGGAGGGAAAGATAGTTGATTCTGTTGGAATGCCACCAATCTAGCCATACTTGTGTTAGTGTGAAGTTTGAAGTGTGTGTTTCATTTGCTCTTATTATTATGTTGTGTTGTGATAACACAACGACTTACCTCCACCTCATTTTCCTTCAATCCACAGCCTTTCATTTCCATCCCTTTTTTAATGTACTTTTTTTTAATAAAAAATTTCATTTATTTTTTACAAGATAAAGTTTTTGCATCACCCATCTAATAAATAAGTTTTTGCATCACCCATCTAAATGAACCGATTCCTTCAAAAATAGGCACCCCGAAGATATTATTTTTTAATTCATGAAATGAACAATATATTTAGATTATATATAGACTAATAGTTATTGGATAAATTTAAAAAGTAAATTTTTTTATAATAAAGACTAGATAGTAACATTTAGGTTTGATTTTGTAAAATTAATGGTCCACCGACAAATAGATAGATGATAGTTTATGATATATAGACTAATAGTTATTGGATAAATTTAAAAAGTAAAATTTTTTTTATGATAAAGACTAGATAGTAACATTTAGGTTTGATTTTGTAAAATTAATGGTCCACCGACAAATAGATAGATGATAGTTATGATTGATTGTTGATGACATAAAAGATATTTAATATATTATTATTTTATTTTACATTAAAATAAATTATAGAGAGTAAAAATAAATTTTGATTAAAATAACAGAGGTAACAAAGAAATAAAAATGATAAACCATAAACAAAAATACTATTTAAAATAACATCTAAAAAATAAATTTTAAATTAGTAAAATAAACTATAATTTTTTAACTCGTGATAAAAAGATAATTATGAAATAATTTTTTTATTAACATATGAACAACTTATAAATTATAAACTATAAATTTACAAAATTGTCATGTAGCCTAAAATTAGAAGGTTTAATATTTTAAATTAAATTAAATTCCAATAACATAAGAAGAAATGGAGGACATTGATTTAAAATATAACAATATTTCAATTTACACTTTATATTCTTAAACACCCAGTAAAATTTCATTTATGTTCCCCGCTTTTGGAGATACATGTTAAGAAGTTTTTTTCTTCAAATTTAAAATTTTTCAGAACTATATGAAAATAGTTTAAATTCGTAAACGTAGGAAAAACATTTAAAATAATTCAGATAAGAGAATATTATATAGATACATTTATAGAATAAATCAACATTAAGTAAAAGAAAATACTTTTGAAGATACAACTCAGAAAACAAAAATATTTGCATAAAAACTCATAAGGATTAAAATAAAAAAATTTCTAAAATTAGTTGAATTCAGAATTATTAAATATCAAAATCACCTGTCCTAACCCAAAAATATCATTCAATATAGAAAAGACATGAAAAAATAATTAAATTGACATGAAAAATAAAAATGATAAACTTTACATTAATAAAAAATTTATAAAAAGAAGTCTTGACAATTTTATTATCTTTTTTAAGTTGTGATATTTAACGACACAATAATCCGTCGTTTTTACTTTGCGCTCATTTTCTATCTCATCAGCAAGCTACCAGCGTGAAAAAAAAATAGTTTCAGTTATAGTTTTTACTCTGTGTGTTGATTCGCAATGGTGTCCGAAAGAAATTGAAATGAAGTGATAGAAATTCAAATAACTCCAATCGAGTGAAAACTTAACTCCCTCAATTTCCAGAAATGTTGCAGTGCATTTTCCTTCTCTCCGATTCCGGGTAAAGTAAACCCTTCTTTTTCATATCTTCGTTTCCGCGATTCAATTCCCAATATCTCTTTTCAATTTAATCAAAGCTTCTCGATCTTGATTCTTCAGAGAGGTAATTCTCGAGAAACAACTCACCGGTCACCGTGTTGATCGCTCCATTTGTAACTGGTTCTGGGATCACGCCATTTCTCAACCCGATTCCTTCAAAGTAATAGCAATAATCTCTTCAATCTTCTATATTTTTATCTCTTGTTCTGTCGTCATTGCAATGGTTTGATTGTTATCTCATGTGTTTACAGCAACAACCTGTGGTTGCTTCTCCTACGCATTATCTTTTTCAAGTTTTTCGTGAAGGGATCACTTTTTTGGCTTGTACTCAAGTTGAAATGCCGCCTTTAATGGCTATTGAGGTGATTTCGTGTTTTATGTGTGATTTGAGATTTGTAGGGAATGAATGATGTTGTGTTTTTTTTTAACCTTCTGATTTTTAGTTCCTTTGTAGGGTTGCTGATGTGATCAATGATTATCTTGGGGGATTGAATGAAGATTCGATTAAAGATAACTTTGTTATTGTCTATGAGGTACTACTTTCTTTTCTATGTTATAAAAACTTCAATGGATCATGAAATCATATGTTATTCGGTGCTATTTATTCTGATAAATCACTGAGACAAACACAAACACCAGACATGATAATGATAGTAATTTAAAAAAATAGATGTGATTGTAATATAAGACGATGTAGAAATAGAAGAGGTTGTAAACTATCGTATTCAAGCTGGGTGTCTGAAATGGAGGAGGACTTTAGGGGTTTTATGTGACTCAAAGGTACCGCTAAAGTTGAAGGGAAAATTTTATCAAACAGAAATAAGACCTGCAGTGTTGTATGGAACAAAAATGTTGGACGGTTAAGAATCAAGACAAGAATAAAGTTAGTGTAGCATAGATGTGGATGTTGTGTTGGATGTGTGGTAAGGTTAAATAGGATAAGATTAGAAATGACAATATTAGAGAGTGTTCAGGTAGCACTTATAGTAGAAAAGACGGTGGAAAATAGACATGGGTGGTTTGGGCGTGTGGAGAGAAGACCTGTAGATTATGTGGTAAGAAAAGTAGATCAGATGGAGAGAAGTCAAACTACTAGAGGGAGGGGAAGAGTTTGAAAAACTATAAGAGAAATTATTCATATAGATCTCGAGATTAACGATTTGGGTAGTAGCATGGTTTTGGATAGAATATTATGAAGAAAGTTGATCCATGTAGTTGACCCCACTTAGTGGCATAAGACTTTGTTGTTGTTGTAGATGTGATTGTAGGTAACCACGTGTGTCGGTATTGTGACACTGATACTTATCAGACATGAAACCCACCTTCTATATGGAAATCTACGATACGTAGTTTTCTTCTACTATTGACTCTTTTCTCTTGTAATTTTGCTCTGGATATGCTGCTAGAGTGTTCTCGGGCTTTTTCTAACCCATTTGATTTTCTGTTTTGTTTAGATGTGAAATTAATCAGTTTGTTTTTGTTATTGTAGCTGCTGGATGAAATGATAGACAATGGGTTCCCACTAACTACAGAACCTAATATCCTGCAAGAGATGATAGCTCCGCCAAATATTGTTAGCAAAGTTTTGAGTGTTGTGACTGGGAACAGCTCCAATGTGAGTGACACACTTCCTGGGAGTACAGCATCTTGTGTTCCTTGGAGAACGGCTGATCCTAAGTATGCCAATAATGAAGTTTATGTAGATCTTGTTGAACAAATGGATGCAACAATAAACAGGTTTATATTCTCAAATATGCCTTTTCTTATCTTGATATTGTGAAGGTTGAAAACTTTTTAAGTTTGACATATTATCGATAGGATGTATTATCGTGACTTGTTAAGATTGGAAACTTTTTCTCTGATAGGTTACTTTATAACCTACTGGCGTATATTCCCTTCATCCATAAACTGGGCTGGCACTAAATCTTATTTCACTGGACTGATTTTTCTTATGTCACTCATTAACTTGCAAACACATATTCCTTGAAATACGGTAGTGACTAAGTAAATACACATGTATTCCCGTGAAGTTTTTAAGTCTTATACACACTAAATTCCAGTAAAGCTTATTAGGCAAAGATGTAGCCAGATTAAGTCATTCACGGGGTACAACTAATATCGGCATTGACTTTTCTTAGTGTTTTTTAGTTAACACAACTTTATTTTTAACAAAGAAAAGAGATGAAGAAACTGTGCGATCTTATGGTTTTCTTTTCTTCTCTGTTTCCCCTCTCTCAAGCCTTTTGCTGGCAAGCTGAACAAGATTTTACTAAACTTTCAAGTTTGAATTTGTGGAATTTTATATGGATGAACTCTTATGAAGGATTGTCTTGACTCCTCCTTAGTAGTTTGTATCTTATGCACCATTTCTTTGTTATGCTCGCTAAAAAAATTGGTATATTCAGGGATGGTGTTCTGGTGAAATGTGAGATCAATGGCGAGGTTCAAGTAAACTCCCACATCACAGGTCTACCTGATTTAACTCTTTCATTTGTGAATCCTTCACTCCTTGATGATGTGAGGTTCCATCCCTGTATTAGATTTCGGCCTTGGGAATCCAATCAAATTCTTTCATTTGTGCCTCCTGATGGACAATTTAAGCTAATGAATTACAGGTACCATGTCCTGCTATATTTGGTGTCTGAATTAGAATTTAAAACCATTATTTGAGAAGTCAAATTGGAAAAACATATATTCGTGCGTTGAAAATTGAATCTGTTTCACGGTATTTCCCAAATTCAGTTTTCTTAAAATTTCGGGCATTGCACTTTTTTTTCAGAGTTAGGAAATTGAAGAGCACCCCAATATATGTAAAGCCACAGTTGACTTCAGATGGTGGGACATGTCGTCTTAGTGTAATGGTTGGCATGAGAAACGATCCTGGAAAGACAGTTGACTCTGTTAGCGTTCAGTTTCAGCTTCCTCCTTGCATCTTATCTGCCGATCTGACTTCAACTCATGGAACAGTAAACATTCTTTCTAACAAGGTACTATTAAGCAGCAATATCTCTGCATATTTTTTTTCTGTTGTTGAAACCAGTAAGTCTAAAGAGTCAGATGAAATTCTGTATTCTGTTTTCACAATGTAATTTGAAGCTTTCTTACATCTTGTTCTATCAGACATGCACTTGGTCCATTGGTCGGATCCCAAAGGATAAAGCCCCTTCAATGTCTGGAACACTAGTGCTCGAGACTGGTATGGAACGCCTTCACGTCTTTCCTACATTTCAAGTGGATTTTAGGATTATGGGTGTTGCCCTCTCTGGTCTGCAAATAGACAAACTGGATCTGAAAACTGTACCCTACCGTTTCTACAAAGGCTTTCGAGCTCTTACCCGAGCAGGTGAATTTGAAGTCAGGTCATAGTTTTGCATGACTATTAAGTTATCTGAAAGTTGTCTTGATTCTGAACATGAAATTTGCATGTACATGGCTGGTTCAATTTGTAATGTAAGTTGATATGTTTTATTGTGGTTTCAAATTACTTTAGTAGTGATTGAGCCATGTCCCGGTTACCTGAATTATCATGGTTTCCTGAGAGCCATAATTCTTCTGTATTTTGAATTCATTGAATATTGGCATTAGTGAGAAATAGTGATTTTTAGGCTTTGATTGCAGTTAAAATTTTGACATTTAACACCATTGCCTGTGCATCGCATCTATTACTCTATGAGGATCTGCTCTAGTACCATATCTGTCCAGTTTTTCATTTCTCTTAATAGATGAATGACATGTCTCAATTTAAAATATAAACATCTAAGATTTAAAACTGAAAATAAGCATTGTTGTTTAAAATAATGAATCACATGGGTTCTCTTCTCCTGAAAGCCAATATTCACTCCCGTCCAAAACAAATCATGGTTGCCGTTCATTGGCAACCCGATGTTGGGAAAATATTTGAGAATTTCTTTTACATTTTAAAATTGAAGATGATTTGGTTGTTGCGCGAGGTTGTTGTTTTAAAAATCGCAGAGCATTCTTTGAAACAAATCTGGGAAACTCAAAGGAAAAATGTGAAATTTCCCTAGAAAACATATTTACTCGTTTCTTAGTCATGCCTACCCGATGTGTTGACCCAATCTTTGTCGTGCTGACCCAATATCTTCTCCATTTTTCCGACTCCTCTGTTATTAGAACAAAGATTATGTAATTTTAAGCAGTGTAATTACAAGGTTCTGCAAGTTAAGTTTCTATAATATTTAAGAATGATCTGTTTTTGGCCGAGGTGTTTCAGTTTGGCCATTAGCTTTTGTTCTTCTTGTTACTACTGTCTTTGTTTTGTCATTAACATCAATGCAAAAGAACCAATTCCTGTATTTTTGTATTAGTAGTCTTATTGTTGTTTATGCTATGCTATATTCACAATTAAAATAAATTTGCTATAAATTTTTTGCTATACTCACAATAACAGTTCTGTCATACATATTCTGTTATAATAACAATTGGTCTGATTTGCGTTCAAAGACTTAGCCTGATTAAAAGTTCCTATAACAAAACAGATCAAGAATAAAATGAATGAATGTTTCTCATTACCACCTCAATCCACACTTTCTTCTATTTGTATAGAGTTACTCAATCTGACTTCAGTTACCAACATCATCATCAACACTAATTGAAACAACAGAAAAGTAACTACCTCAACCACCTCATAAAAAACACATACAACATCATACAACATTTTGATTCCTCAACATTCTAGTTCTAACGAAGAACCTTATTCGCTCGAAACGACTCCATAACTCGACGAAGCTCGTTCTCTTCCTCCAAAAACACATTTTCAGGTACCTGTAACCTCAACTCATACAGTTGATTATTCTCAACTCCTAGAACAGACAAGTACCTCCTATCCCATTCCAAACGCACCACCCTGTCTTGTGGCATAACAGCAAGCTCATTGTTACTAGCATACGACTTTATATTCGCCTACCAAAACAAACAACAATTAACCAACCTCATTAATCACACACTAAACAGAATTATTAACTACAAATTCAAACATGATTAACCATAAACATTAACCGACCTCAACTTGATAGTACAATTTACCATCATCAGCAACTCTAGAAGAAGTGTTAAGAATACTAGACTCCCGTTTAACACCAATTCTAGTTGACATAAACTCAGTAAGATACTGACCAAGAACTTTCTTCCCAGCTTCTTCTGGTGGACCCAAGTCTTCCACAGTCTTGAATTTCGAAGACGAAGGTGAAGAAACTTCAACCGAAATATTCTCATCAAGAATATAAGGATCCCTGAAGAAAATATCAGCACCAGCACCTCGAACTTGAATCCAATTAGATGGGTAGTTAAACGAATAGCCATCAAATGTGTCGACATATTCTCGGAACCTACGGGGTTGTTGTTGTGGCTGTTGGGCTAATGATGTACCAATGTCGGAGAGAATGTAAGTTGAGAAGATTAAGGATATTGCTTTTCTCCTCGGAACTGTAAAAGCTTTAGCCTGATTATATATTAGCATAGAGAAAAATCAAGGATATAAGAAGAGAAAGATTTGTAATTGAAGTTTACCGAATTGGGTGTGGGAATGGAACAGCGAGGGGAATGAAAGTGAAACGGTGTGAGAAAACTTGTCGTTGTGATTGTGTTGGCCATTGTGATTTGCAGAGTAAAGGCAAATGGATAGAATGGAAGGAACAAGAACAACAGGAGGAGAACCAACCGCACGCCACAGTGTGATTGATTTGTTCCATCTCAATCTATTTTTGTTTCTTTTAAATTACCTTTTTACCCCTTCTTTAATCGACTCAATTTCCTTCTCTATTATATTAGGATTAAACAAATTTTATTTAAGAAAAATAATCATAAAAATTTCTTTTTTTTAATGTCAACTATATTTCTTAAATATTTTAAATTTGAGAATTTTTTTATACTTATATACCATAGAGATAAATATATATCTATTTATCCCACTCTTCCAATTATATTCCCAACTACCTCTTTTTTAATATTTTGTTATTACTTTTATCAAATATCTCTTTTTATTTAGACATTCATTTTAATTTTTTTATTTTGTTAATATTATTACAATATTAATTAAGAGAGATGGAAAAATAACACTTCACACCAAAGAAATAGAACAGTCCACAATGGAAGGAATATAACACAAAACACTTAATTAAAGAAAATTATTTTTTGGGAAAGGCGGCAATGAGTTTTTCAAACCCTCTCCTAGGGTTTGCGATTGAACAACAAGTGGAACCTGTGGAGGATGACGATCTGCAGGAAAGAGGAACGAAAAGAGTCAAAAGTGGAGATAAGGAACCGGACAATCTCGTGAGCAATGACATCCGTGTGGAAAAGATTGGAGGAGGTAAAGAGACAAAATCATATAAAGCAATGGTGGTGGGGCAAAATGCTGATGAAACTCAAAACGCGATTCTAGAATCAGAATTGCTGGAAACAGATAACCTTGGAATGACAGTAGAGGAAGGAAAGATGGGGAAATATGACTGCCCCAGTTTCTTTCTCTCAAAAACAGAAGAGAGTCGGATTCAAAGGCCATGGAGAAAAGGAGTAATCGTTAAGTTACTCGGAAGGAGAAATGGCTACAAAGCCCTAAAGTCTAGATAGAAACAAACGTGGATGAGGAAAGGAGTCATCACGATAATTGACCTTAGTAACGATTATTACTTGGTGGCATTCACGAACGAGGAGGACAAGAACGCAACACTAGCGGAAGGGCCATGGTTCATCTATGATCATTACCTTACCGTTAAGGACTGGTGCCCTAACTTCCACCCTGAAATGGACATTATTGGTCACGTGGTGGTATGGGTCAGAATTGTTGGGCTTCCTATTGAATATTATGATCCAAGTCCTAGGGTTCATAGGCAACCACATTGGGAAGACAATGAAGGTGGATAAAACGATAATACAACAGGTATGTGGGAAGTATGCTAGACTTTGTAGCGTGTAACACCCCATATTTTCTAAATTTAAATTAATTGGAAATTAAATTACTATTTGGAATTATTCGGTATTTTGGTGGAATTATTTGGAAAGAATTATGAGATGGGCTATTGGGCCAAGTGTGGTGTTAGTAAAGAGGGGGGTGCTATGTTGGTAAAGCCCTTTACTAATTAAAATGTTATTTTCATAAAACATTTTGGAATTTGGGGAAAAGAAAGAAGAAAGAACGTGAAAGAACAGAGGTTCTGGGGAACACGAAGAACCGAAGGAGAGCTGAAGATGGAGAGACCAAAGATTGAGCACTCTTGGCTAAGGTAAGGGGGGACTCTCCGGTTATCATCTATTATTGTGTTCTTGGATAATGATGTTGATTAGGGATGTTGTTGAGTCAATTGGGTCGTATGATAGATTTAGGGATTGGGATAGGATTGTATGATGTTTGATCCCTATGTTTGAATCCATGATATCTATGGTGTTGTGATCTCAATTGATGTGTAATTGATGTATTACGAAGTGGTTTTTGTGTTGTTTGTGCATTCTAATTCTCCATGTTCGCACCGGTATGTGTTGGGGTGTTTGGGGATATATGGAATGCTGTTTTTCTGCAGATTGGGGTTTTTAGAATCGCGGTTCGCGCCGCGTACATAGAGGAGGCGCCGCGAACCTGAAGGTAGAGTTCAGTACGCGCCGCGAACAGGTGACCGCGCCGCGAAGGCGTTGTTCCGATTCGTTCCGCGCCGCGAATGTGTGATGGCGCCGCGTGCTGTGATGTTTTGTGATATTTTATGAAAGTTTAAAGAGGCATAACTTTCTAACCGTTGGTTCATTTGATGCGCCGTTTTGGGCTAACTGAACCTTATTTAACGATCTAAGTGATGATGATTTGATTGATTTTAGAATGATAATAAATATATGTTGCTATTCTTGATGATGATGATGATTGTAGCAAATATGTGCTTATTTATATATGATTATTGATACATGTTTTGTATTGGTGATGAGATTATGATATTCATTGGGTGATGTTGGTTTATAACATGTCGTAAATGAATACATGTTTTGTGATTATGTTGTTGAGTTGATTTATCAAATTATTACATGGTGTGTAATGATGATAGATGTAACGATGTATGATGATGGTGATGATTGATGATTGTGAATATTAATATGCTGTTAATATTAATATGTTGGTTACGGTGGCAATTAACATTACTATGATGTGTATGTTATTGTGATGATGTGGTGTATGTATGTGAATGATTGAATGATGCTTAAACATGTACATACTTGTTGTGACCTTATTGGTAAGAGGTGTTAAGCGATGTTAAGCATCGGAATGATGATGATGTATGAAGATGTAAGTATGTGTCATGTGTGCATTATTCATAAATCATTTGCATTGGAAGGCTAATTCCCATTGTGCGGAGATTAGCGGGAAGTCATCGTGTGCCCATGTGGGGTGTGAGCGATGAAGCAGTAGTCGTGTGCCCATGTGGGGTGTGAGCGACTAGAGGGCAGTATCAAAGAGAGAAGTCCTGTGAATATGATTCACGAATTTTGGTACCACATGCATAGTGTCAGTTCATACATATGCATACGTTTATAACATGATTGGAAGTATTCCAGTGTTATAAATATTGATGGCGTGTTGGTTGTGTGTTTTTGTTTAAATAATATTGAGTATGCTTATCTGTTCGAAAGATGTGTTTTGTTGACGTTTGTGTGAATGATGGATGTTCCTGATAATCTGAATATGATGAATTGGGTGAATAATATAACTATGATGTGTTGTTATTTAAGATGCTATAACATTTGTTAACTGTGATGAGACTCACCCTTACTTTGATGATTTCAGATTGACGAGTAGCGGCTTTTGGCTCGGTGAGGATTAGCTCATGAGTCAGTTTGTTTAGTGTAGCGTCAGGTGTCATGCTCTGATATTGTAACACTGGGGGAACGTTAGATTAGAGTTTATGATGATACTCTATCGTGTTGTTGTTATTGTATTAGATTATGTGGGATATTGCATAGATGATGTTATGCTTATCCGTATGATGAATTTTCCGCTGTGTAAACATGAGATTTTATGTATTATGGTGAATTGTTCCTTAGTGAAAGCATGACAATGAAAATATGATGAATTTGTTTTAATTGGAATTGTGGCACCCTTGTTTTCATGTTTTACTCTGAATTATTTTATTAATTTCCGCGGGGTTTAGAAGGGTGTTACATAGCGCAAAACCTAGAATGAGAACACAAGGTTGTAGCGCAAAACCTAGAATGAGAACACAAGGTTGTAGCGCAAAACCTGTCGGATGAACTCTGGAATCCATCTGATAAAGAAAATATTGAATTTTATAATATCAAAAGATGATCTTTGACTTACGCCAAAAGTGTTTAAATACATAAGCAAAGAAACAATAATGGGCTTTTAATCCAAAACATAAATAAAATATAAAAAAAGAAACTCTAATGGACTTTTAATCCAAAACTATGAAGAAAATAGAAAATTGCGGGAAATATTAAAATGATGTTTTTTGGCCTAAAACAAACTCGAATGACTTAAAAAGCTTTCTAGACCAGTCATTATCATTGATATATTCATAAAATCCGAGAGAGCTACCACATAATCATTATCATTGATATTTCAGATCATTGTGAACGGGCCATACCTGTGTGACTTCATCTTATTGTAAGTATCAATTGGAAACCTCTCCTCACGCACAAACACCATCACATCGTCTCCCATATTAAAAGATTTAACTTTCTAGCGTTTAACTCGCATATGAGGCAAATCGTTTGGTAGCTCATATGCAGTAAATTCCTTGGAATTCTCTAGGATCCCTATCACTTCTTCTGGAATTTTTGTTCCCTTCTTTAAAACACCCATCAATCCTTTACTCACCAATTAATAGAAAAATTCAGTTTATTTAATAGCCTCATCAAGCTCCTTTTCACTTTGTGTCATCACTAAAAAACTATACTTCTTTCCTTCTAGATTCTTATCAAAGTGCAAAACAGGAGCCATATCAATTTTATGTGTACCCCATGTAAATATCATCGCATTATCTCGTCCTTGATAAGTGATATCATTATCAAATTGTCAAGGTCTACCAAGTAAAATATGACAAACATCGATATCAAGAACATCACAAAGTACCTTTTCTCTGTAATATTTTTTGATGCTTATCTGTTCGAAAGATGTGTTTTGTTGACGTTTGTGTGAATGATGGATGTTCCTGATAATCTGAATATGATGAATTGGGTGAATAATATAACTATGATGTGTTGTTATTTAAGATGCTATAACATTTGTTAACTGTGATGAGACTCACCCTTACTTTGATGATTTCAGATTGACGAGTAGCGGCTTTTGGCTCGGTGAGGATTAGCTCATGAGTCAGTTTGTTTAGTGTAGCGTCAGGTGTCATGCTCTGATATTGTAACACTGGGGGAACGTTAGATTAGAGTTTATGATGATACTCTATCGTGTTGTTGTTATTGTATTAGATTATGTGGGATATTGCATAGATGATGTTATGCTTATCCGTATGATGAATTTTCCGCTGTGTAAACATGAGATTTTATGTATTATGGTGAATTGTTCCTTAGTGAAAGCATGACAATGAAAATATGATGAATTTGTTTTAATTGGAATTGTGGCACCCTTGTTTTCATGTTTTACTCTGAATTATTTTATTAATTTCCGCGGGGTTTAGAAGGGTGTTACAATAGTGGTATCAGAGCAGGTCGGTCCGTCCGGCCAATTGTTGAGTCAGTTGAGTTGCACGACGGTTGAATACTGTCGGCATTTTTTAATCCTTGGTATGCGACATGTGAGTGAATCACTGTCGGTACTTGGTTGTTTGCTGCAGGTGTTGGATCGAAACAAGTGGGGGAGAAGCTTCGCTTCTCGGTTATGTTTCAGTTGAAGAAGATTGATTCAGTAAGCTGTTGTTGGAAACAGTGCGAGCGTTGTCGGAGTCTGTTGTTTCCCGAGTTGAAGGTGACTTGGAATTAAGACTTCACTGGGAATTGAGTTGGAACATCTTGAAGGAAGATGATTAGAGGTAATTGACAGTTATTGTAAGAGAAGGAAATTGGAAAGTTGCAATGTGTCAGCTCTGCTGGTGCGCTGCGAAGTTGTCAGTGGAGTAGCCTTACGACTCAGAAGAGGTTCAGCTGCAAGTTTGCGAAGAGGATTGATGTCGTAATGTTCTAGAAATTGCGCTTCGGCGATGGGAAGTGTTGCCCAAGTTATAATAATGTTTGGAAGTGAAGAGATACGATAAGGGGCTGTTTGGAATGTGATAGAGTTGAAGAGAATGAGTTTTGGAGAGAGATTTTCGTAAGCAAAACGCAGGAAAATCGCTGAATAGCTGCAGAACTTCGAAAATTCATAACTGGAGTTCTGGACATCCGATTTGAGTTCCGTTTGAAGCGTCGGAAAGCTAACGAGATGAACTTTGTTATAAAAATAGTTGCAGCAGCTGTAACATATTTAATTGTGACAGGATGACGTTGGAAAGAGGTGGAGTTACGGTTACTCTTGTTCTTGTAACTAGACTTGTTTATTGGTACTGCACGGAATGTCAGTGTCAGTGTTGAATGGATCGAAGGAATAATTAGAAGGTTTGTTGAGGAGTAATTTTAAGAATTGAATATGCCAATTGAAGAGATTTGAGAATACCGTATAGAGAGTGTCGGGGCATGATGTCAGTGTTGGATTTTCGGACAACGATTGGAAAATTCATATCTTGAGTTCCGAGTGTCGGATTAACGTGCCGTTTGAACCTATGAAGAGGAGAGATTATATTCTACATTATGGGAGAGTTATAAATACAGTAGAGGTGATCCTATGAGAAGATATTCTGAATTCAGTTAAGGAAGCGTGGAATTTGTTGAATAGGAATGCCTACTACCGTGATCATTCGAACGGAGTTGAGTAAGACATGTTGCTGATGAATAAGTCGAGGAGATGTTCGGTCACAAAGACGATTTGAATACCGATGGATTTTAGTGAATGAGTAAATTAGTGGTAAAGATGGGATAAACTTTAGAACCCTTGGAATCGTATTTGTGATGGCAAAATAACGATAAGTATAAAAGAAGAATTGTAGGGAATTTCTAACATTTGTTGACGTGAGGAAGACTTTGTTGAGATTCCGAGTGGGATGATAATTGGACGTGAAGGATGTAATAGAATTTGGATTAAAACCACGAGTTATGAATGTTGTGCTATTGTGTTGCGTAAGAAGTCCTTAAAATGTCGGTGCTAATGACGAATGAGTTGGATTTAATTGGACAATTTAGAGACTTGAGTTAGTATGTGAAGGCACTCCTAGTAGTGTTTGATTGGGTATGCTAGAAGATTACTAGTGGTATTCGTGACGAGATTAGAGAAGGTCAGAAAGCTGATGTTGAGTTGATCGATAGGTTGACTTTGAATTACCAAAGTAAAGGCGGTGAATTCAGAATCGACGAAAACGATGTGATGAGGTTGAGTGATTGGATTTGTGTAACTGATGTTTTGAGCTTCAGAAGGATATTCTAGCAGGACACCGTAGTGAATTATTGGACTATGACGATGTTAATGAGTTTGGGTGCAAACTCGGAAAGGAACACTATTATGTAGTAACGACGGTTTATGCTTAAATATGATTTTCAACTAATATTGACAAATTTAGGACTTGATCACCCTAAATCTCTTGTTGGTAGTAGATGAAATCATATAGAAGAGATAAGCTTGTTTTGTTACCTTAATGGTTTAAGATGTGATGGATACCGAGCCGTGAGAATAATCACTCACTATGTTGTGTGAACTTATGAAGAAGTGAATATGAAAGAGTGCGACATGGTGGATGATGACTTAAGATGGGTAATCGGAGTCGCGCAGCAAAATTGTGATGAGGAGTAGTGTTATGAGTACTACTCGCGGAAAGTAAGGAATTAATATGTCGGAAGCCTACATAGAGAATATGTATTGAGCTATATGTTGGATTTAGAATTCAGTGGATGTAAGGATGTCGTGTCGGAGAATTATAACTCCTTTGAATAACTGCCGAGATGATGAATATGTTATTATGGTTGTGCGTACTTAACGAGTACGTATTCGGCGGGATTAAAACGAAGAGTTGATGCTATGTGACGTTGTGATATTTTTGTGTTGTTGTCAAGGGGTTATTGTAGATTCCAGATATAATGAGGAATTATACTCTATGAAGGGAGAAATTGATTTAATTCTTAGAAAAGAGCGAAACTCAAATCGAGTTGTTTTGTAAGAAATGGTGCATCGAGGATGACGAGCGTGATTATAATTACTTGTGTGTGCACTCATTCCGATGGTTGGAATGTTTAATAGATGAAGTAAATCAGGAATTTGGTTTTAAGTGCGAGTAAGTATTATTGAGTGGTAAATTGGTACCATGAATGATGAAGAATGGCTCTTGAAACGAATGAGTAAAGAGAATCGGAATCGGGTGAAACTCAGAAATCTATTTGGTATAGATGATTGTGATGAGTAGTCAGAGTAGTGCGGAAAAAGCGGAATGTAACGTGTTGGATAATTACTGGTGTGACTTAAGAGGAGTCAGATAATTGGAATTCAATGGTATAAGAATACGAGTATTGAGTTCTTGAAGGAAGTGGTTGATGAAAAATGTAAGTATTACATTATCACTTAGATGGAAAGGTGTGTCTAAGGTTGGTATGTTTGGTAGATGGAATGCATTACTGCAGTGTTGATCAGTGTGATCATACTATAAATTGTGTAATTGTATTACTCGTTTGTTGAGCGTATTGTATAGGTTGTACCTATGTTCTGTTGTGCTAATCTTTTTGGAGATATAGCGGGTGGTATACTTTGGATAGTCAAAGGTGACATAAGAACTGGGATTTGAATGTGTGAAACATGCTTCCTGTTGGTTATGTCAGATGGATTTTGAGGATGGACTGATGGTACTGTTAATTGGGAGCTGGAGAGTCAGGTGAAGGACTCTTATACGAGCTGGTTACTTGAGGTATGTTTTCGAGGACGAAAACTCTTTTAGTGGGGGAGAGTTGTAACACCCCATATTTTCTAAATTTAAATTAATTGGAAATTAAATTACTATTTGGAATTATTCGGTATTTTGGTGGAATTATTTGGAAAGAATTATGAGATGGGCTATTGGGCCAAGTGTGGTGTTAGTAAAGAGGGGGGTGCTATGTTGGTAAAGCCCTTTACTAATTAAAATGTTATTTTCATAAAACATTTTGGAATTTGGGGAAAAGAAAGAAGAAAGAACGTGAAAGAACAGAGGTTCTGGGGAACACGAAGAACCGAAGGAGAGCTGAAGATGGAGAGACCAAAGATTGAGCACTCTTGGCTAAGGTAAGGGGGGACTCTCCGGTTATCATCTATTATTGTGTTCTTGGATAATGATGTTGATTAGGGATGTTGTTGAGTCAATTGGGTCGTATGATAGATTTAGGGATTGGGATAGGATTGTATGATGTTTGATCCCTATGTTTGAATCCATGATATCTATGGTGTTGTGATCTCAATTGATGTGTAATTGATGTATTACGAAGTGGTTTTTGTGTTGTTTGTGCATTCTAATTCTCCATGTTCGCACCGGTATGTGTTGGGGTGTTTGGGGATATATGGAATGCTGTTTTTCTGCAGATTGGGGTTTTTAGAATCGCGGTTCGCGCCGCGTACATAGAGGAGGCGCCGCGAACCTGAAGGTAGAGTTCAGTACGCGCCGCGAACAGGTGACCGCGCCGCGAAGGCGTTGTTCCGATTCGTTCCGCGCCGCGAATGTGTGATGGCGCCGCGTGCTGTGATGTTTTGTGATATTTTATGAAAGTTTAAAGAGGCATAACTTTCTAACCGTTGGTTCATTTGATGCGCCGTTTTGGGCTAACTGAACCTTATTTAACGATCTAAGTGATGATGATTTGATTGATTTTAGAATGATAATAAATATATGTTGCTATTCTTGATGATGATGATGATTGTAGCAAATATGTGCTTATTTATATATGATTATTGATACATGTTTTGTATTGGTGATGAGATTATGATATTCATTGGGTGATGTTGGTTTATAACATGTCGTAAATGAATACATGTTTTGTGATTATGTTGTTGAGTTGATTTATCAAATTATTACATGGTGTGTAATGATGATAGATGTAACGATGTATGATGATGGTGATGATTGATGATTGTGAATATTAATATGCTGTTAATATTAATATGTTGGTTACGGTGGCAATTAACATTACTATGATGTGTATGTTATTGTGATGATGTGGTGTATGTATGTGAATGATTGAATGATGCTTAAACATGTACATACTTGTTGTGACCTTATTGGTAAGAGGTGTTAAGCGATGTTAAGCATCGGAATGATGATGATGTATGAAGATGTAAGTATGTGTCATGTGTGCATTATTCATAAATCATTTGCATTGGAAGGCTAATTCCCATTGTGCGGAGATTAGCGGGAAGTCATCGTGTGCCCATGTGGGGTGTGAGCGATGAAGCAGTAGTCGTGTGCCCATGTGGGGTGTGAGCGACTAGAGGGCAGTATCAAAGAGAGAAGTCCTGTGAATATGATTCACGAATTTTGGTACCACATGCATAGTGTCAGTTCATACATATGCATACGTTTATAACATGATTGGAAGTATTCCAGTGTTATAAATATTGATGGCGTGTTGGTTGTGTGTTTTTGTTTAAATAATATTGAGTATGCTTATCTGTTCGAAAGATGTGTTTTGTTGACGTTTGTGTGAATGATGGATGTTCCTGATAATCTGAATATGATGAATTGGGTGAATAATATAACTATGATGTGTTGTTATTTAAGATGCTATAACATTTGTTAACTGTGATGAGACTCACCCTTACTTTGATGATTTCAGATTGACGAGTAGCGGCTTTTGGCTCGGTGAGGATTAGCTCATGAGTCAGTTTGTTTAGTGTAGCGTCAGGTGTCATGCTCTGATATTGTAACACTGGGGGAACGTTAGATTAGAGTTTATGATGATACTCTATCGTGTTGTTGTTATTGTATTAGATTATGTGGGATATTGCATAGATGATGTTATGCTTATCCGTATGATGAATTTTCCGCTGTGTAAACATGAGATTTTATGTATTATGGTGAATTGTTCCTTAGTGAAAGCATGACAATGAAAATATGATGAATTTGTTTTAATTGGAATTGTGGCACCCTTGTTTTCATGTTTTACTCTGAATTATTTTATTAATTTCCGCGGGGTTTAGAAGGGTGTTACATAGCGCAAAACCTAGAATGAGAACACAAGGTTGTAGCGCAAAACCTAGAATGAGAACACAAGGTTGTAGCGCAAAACCTGTCGGATGAACTCTGGAATCCATCTGATAAAGAAAATATTGAATTTTATAATATCAAAAGATGATCTTTGACTTACGCCAAAAGTGTTTAAATACATAAGCAAAGAAACAATAATGGGCTTTTAATCCAAAACATAAATAAAATATAAAAAAAGAAACTCTAATGGACTTTTAATCCAAAACTATGAAGAAAATAGAAAATTGCGGGAAATATTAAAATGATGTTTTTTGGCCTAAAACAAACTCGAATGACTTAAAAAGCTTTCTAGACCAGTCATTATCATTGATATATTCATAAAATCCGAGAGAGCTACCACATAATCATTATCATTGATATTTCAGATCATTGTGAACGGGCCATACCTGTGTGACTTCATCTTATTGTAAGTATCAATTGGAAACCTCTCCTCACGCACAAACACCATCACATCGTCTCCCATATTAAAAGATTTAACTTTCTAGCGTTTAACTCGCATATGAGGCAAATCGTTTGGTAGCTCATATGCAGTAAATTCCTTGGAATTCTCTAGGATCCCTATCACTTCTTCTGGAATTTTTGTTCCCTTCTTTAAAACACCCATCAATCCTTTACTCACCAATTAATAGAAAAATTCAGTTTATTTAATAGCCTCATCAAGCTCCTTTTCACTTTGTGTCATCACTAAAAAACTATACTTCTTTCCTTCTAGATTCTTATCAAAGTGCAAAA
Source organism: Vicia villosa (assembly GCF_029867415.1). NCBI lineage: Eukaryota > Viridiplantae > Streptophyta > Magnoliopsida > Fabales > Fabaceae > Vicia > Vicia villosa. The sequence continues at coordinate 152,213,393 of NC_081185.1, forward strand.
CAGGAGCCATATCAATTTTATGTGTACCCCATGTAAATATCATCGCATTATCTCGTCCTTGATAAGTGATATCATTATCAAATTGTCAAGGTCTACCAAGTAAAATATGACAAACATCGATATCAAGAACATCACAAAGTACCTTTTCTCTGTAATATTTTTTGATGGTGATGGGAACTCTGCAGGTTAGTGTTACTCGAACTTAGGATCCCTTGCTTACACAACCCAGGGTGTATGGATTCTCATAGGGTTCTATGGACAACTTCAAATAATCTACCAATTTTCGCGACACCGGATTCTCCACGTTGCCACTTTCCATAATCAAATTACACATCATGTTTTTGATAAAACAACGTGTTTTAAACAAATTCTTACGCTACCCCTGATCTTTGGATGTTAGTAAAATTCTCTAAAGCACAAATTTACCTTCTCATTAGATTCTTCCTCTGTAAACTCAACTCCTTCTTATTCATCGTTCTCAACTGCATGTCCTTCTATTTCCTCTTCCTCTTTCATTTCTTTCGAAACACCAACGACTCTCCTTGTTGAACAAACGTTTGATCTACAATGATAACACGTGTCACCAATGGGTTTAACATATAGATTATTCTACCTCTGAATAGGTGCTTTACCCTACCTCACAATTCTCTTGCACTGAACACACTCAATATACATCTTATAAAGAGTTTGTTCATAGTCCTCCGGTAAAAACCGCTACAACATTAATTATTTCATTCTTCGCCAAGTTCTGATTGGCCCCTCCCTTTGCCTGTGCCTTTGATCAAAAAGTTTATCAACCCAGACAACAACAATACTCTTCAGCCTAATCGCCACCATCTTAACTTGCTAGTTCTCAGGAACGCTCATAACATTGAAGAACATGGCATCGTCGATATGTCAATCCAGAAACTCATCCACTCCTATCGTTCCATAGAATAATGGAATATCAATCTTCTCTCAATAATCATGGTTATGTCGATTCCCATGATCAACTACCTCTTCCTCGTAAGATTCTTCTTCTTTATAACTCAAATTTTGAGCCATAATAATATGATGATTGTTTCCACCCTACTAAATCTTAACATGTTCTCCTCCCATGTCTTTTCGCCACTTCTCATTATTGTTGGCATTGTTCGCCTGGATTACTAAATTCCCCATCTATTAAGTCAAATCAGTTAGAGTTATGGTAAAAGTCGCGGTAATTTTCTCAAGGTTTGCTCTGGTCAATGGTTGATCTCTCATGGCTGCTCAAACTACAAAAAGAAACAGGAGAAAACAGACTCCATGTGCAAAACCTGTCAAATAAACTCTGAAATCCACCAGATAAAGAAAATACTGAATTTTATTGTATCAAAAGATGATCTTTGACTCACATAAAAAGTGTTAAAGTACATAAGCAAAGAAACTCTAATCCACTTTTAATCCCTAAAAAAAAATCGTGATGTACTTTTAATCCAAAATAGAAATAAAACAAAAAATTGTAGAAAATATTAAACTGCTAATTTTAGGTCTGAAACAAACTCAAATGACTAAAAAAGCCTCCATATATATCAATTTTGACTGACCGCAAGGCCCAATAAGCAAAGATCGATAATGATATATGTGGTTATCGCATAAGGGGTATGCAACCCCACTGTCCATCCGCGTCGCGTAATATCTATCACGAAGTTACGGTGCCAATCTCCCAAAATCAATTCAATATTTGAATGCATGCCACACACATCCAGATATCAACTATTTTTTCTATTTAAAGAGAAATGTGCGCCACTATCCAACTATGAATCATTCCCATTCAAAATTTCACTTTTACATTTTTACTAACTTAACTGTTGAGATACTAATCTTATGTGTCATCCCTCACTCCACCGCATTAAAAGCCTTGAATTACCATAACTCATTGTGAATTCAATCTTTCCCATCGTTATACGATTCTAAAGCATAACAAATTATATCCAATGGTACAATTTTAGCATTACCGACGACTTTATTGAACCCTCACTCTAGACATACCATACATAATAAAAAAAAAAAATAAATAAAATTTAACATAGGGGATTATGCGGTGAGAAATAGAATGTTTTCTCTTCCTATACTTATGCATTGAGAAATACCCACATAACTATTGACCATTCTATTTTCATTCCAAAATTTGAAACACCATTTCTTCTTGAACATCGTTGGTTGATATCAACCACCACTCACTCACATTCTTTCTTGGATAATAATATTGTGATGACCGCTATCAACCTTATTTGTAACTGTACCATGAAACCTTCCTCTAGATTTCTCGTAATTGGTAGAAAGAAATCATCATTTCTCTCAAGATGTCACCACCATTCTCTTGCAATGTCTAATAAACCTCTTGTTCTCAATCTCAATCACAAAACCACGCACTACCCTTCTTGCATATTTGAATTTGGACGCCTAATGAACGGTTTTCAACAAGTTTTACGGTTACCCTCTTGGAATTTATGTCATTCAAGAACATGTATCAGAATAAGAGCAACCAAGACAGAAAGAGTTTCTTGCATTGATGGAGTGTCCTTCAAGGCACGTGAATTCTCGAACTCAGTCGAGGCCAAGGGTAAAGGAGATGAAGAAGAATTGAAGGAGAAGAAGAATTGTGATGGTTTGAAGATTTGTGATGAGGAAGAAACGGATGTGGAGAAAGAGGCATGGAAATTGTTGCAAAAAGCACTTGTTACATATTGTGATACACCTGTTGGAACCGTTGCCGCTAATAATGAAGCGGATAAAGACTCGCCTTTGAATTATGATCAGGTTTTTATCAGAGATTTTGTTCCTTCTGCTCTTGCTTTCTTGCTCAAAGGAGAAAAAGAGATTGTCAAGAACTTTCTCCTTCACACCTTGCAACTTCAGGTAATAATAATAATAATAATGTATATCTTTAGAATCTTCTTTGGTTAACCTCAAATCGCGCCATTGTGCCTACGAGGTATTGTCCGTTTTGCGTGTGAGAACCCTCACGGCTTTTTCCTTTAGAGAACGCGTCTCATTGGGTTCAGGTGTATGAGTATTGTATATAAACCACCCTTAACTTCGATTCCCAAGCAATTTTGGTCAGGCCAGAAAATAATGTAACATAACATGTGTTTTTATTGATGTTGAATATTTTGCTTGAATTTCCTCCTCTATTCTAATGCAATAGAGTTGGGAGAAAACAGTGGATTGCTATAGCCCAGGACAGGGTTTGATGCCTGCAAGTTTTAAAGTCAAAACTATGGAATTCGATGACGAAAAGACAGGAGAAGTTTTAGATCCCGATTTTGGAGAATCAGCCATTGGTCGCGTTGCTCCGGTCGATTCAGGTCAGGGACAATCTTTTTGGGACAAATTTATTGTTGTAAATGCTAGAGTTATCATCTTTGTAGCACCAACATCTCTGATAAAAGGCGTGTCACGTTCTATTTATTCCATTTTTAAAATTATTACCGGTGTGACATGTTGATGTTGTGTCAGGTGTCCTTGTCTGTCTCTGTCTGTCTCTGTGCTTCGTAGGTTATATAGAATACAGGGAGTAATGTATATGTGACAAAAGGGTCATTTGAATAATATGTTGTTTCTATGTTTGATTCCTTGATAGGATTGTGGTGGATCATTCTACTTAGGGCTTATGGAAAACTCACTGGTGATTACACCTTGCAAGAAAAGTTAGAAGTTCAAACAGGCTTACAAATGATCCTTAACTTGTGTTTATCAGATGGATTTGACATGTTTCCTTCTCTGTTAGTAACTGATGGATCTTGCATGATAGATAGAAGGATGGGCATTCATGGCCACCCTCTTGAGATCCAAGCATTATTTTACTCGGCTCTTCGCTCGGCTCGCGAAATGGTTATCATAAACGATGAACATAGTAATCTGATCGGCGAAATCAACAATAGACTAAGCGCATTGTCTTTTCACATTAGAGAATATTACTGGTTGGATATGAGAAAGGTGAATGAAATATATAGGTATAAAACAGAAGAGTACTCTTTGGATGCAACTAACAAGTTCAACATTTATCCAGACCAAATTCCAATGTGGTTAATGGATTGGGTTCCTGAGGAAGGTGGTTATTTGATAGGAAATCTACAACCTGCTCACATGGATTTTAGGTTTTTCATGCTTGGAAATCTTTGGGCTATCGTTTCGTCTTTAGGTACACCAAAACAGAACAAATCTATTTTGAATCTTGTTGAATCAAAATGGGATGATCTTGTTGGTGAAATGCCTCTTAAGATATGTTATCCTGCCTTGGAACATGAAGAATGGCGCTTGATCACCGGCAGCGACCCTAAGAATACGTATGCATGAATTCCTCCTTTTGTTACTTCTGTTTTGTAACGATAAGTTAGACCATATATATAAAAATTTAACGAATATCGTTTATAACTTTTACAGTCCTTGGTCATATCACAATGGCGGGTCTTGGCCTACCCTGATGTGGCAGGTAATTGTTAATTTAATTGATATGCAATGTCAGTATAATCAATACATTATATTTTTAATGATGTGATGATTTTGATTGATTTAGTTTACGTTAGCATGCATCAAAATGGGAAGAACTGATCTAGCGGAGAAGGCGGTTGGATTGGCGGAGAAAAGGCTTCCGTTTGATTCTTGGCCGGAATACTATGACACGAAAACGGGAAGATTTATTGGAAAACAAGCTAGACTTTATCAAACATGGACATTAGCCGGGTTTCTTGCATCTAAGATGCTTTTGAAGCATCCTGAAGTAGCATCATTGTTATGTTGGGATGAAGATCTTGATATTCTTGAAACATGTGTTTGTGTACTTAATAAGAGTGGTAGGACAAAATGCTCTCGTGATGTTGCAAAGTCACACATTTTAGTGTGAGACTCTTTCTTGTACATTCTAATTAGTTTAGTGTGTGGATGTAAGTCATTGTATATATTGAGTTTGATAGGATTCATAGTGTCATTGTATATGTAAATTTACCTATAAATGTAAATACATATTGATTTTTCACATTATACAATTGTTCCTTTGGAGCATTGTTTTTATTTAGTGATGGACAGACAATAAGTGATAGTTGGAGGTTAATCTCTAAACATAATAAGTTAAAAATTGTAAGAGGCCTACTTGATTTAAAATACCAATTAAAATATCTTTGGGAAACTTGTCAAAATTGGAAGATGGAAAAAATTTCTTTTAAATCAAAATATTGTTTCATCCACTAGAATAGAATCCTAGAATTTCTTCGCATTGACTTGTTTGAATTTGTTATACTGCATAAGACCGGTCCCGATTTTTTAGAGATATTAGACAAACAAAAAAATAGACTCTTAACAAAAAATTGATTTTTCATTCGCTTCCAAAATGAAAAAGAATCTTAGAGACCGGATCAAAAATATAAAGTGTTTCTAACAATAAAAAAATTTCAACGCGGATAAATTTATTTCTATAATCAGAAAAATAATAAATCAAAGAATAAATGATAATAAATTTGATTTCATCATAAATATTTGATAATAAATAAGTTAATTGTATGATAACCTTATAAATATTTAATTAAAATATATAAATAATCGTTAAAATAAATTAAAATACAATTATAAAGGTTCCAATGAGACTCTCGAAACCATAACCCAACTTGTTATCATTTCTGCTAAATAATATATAATTTATTATCTTAGGTAATAACTTCTTAACTATACCCCCAAATATGAGGCCTCCATTTTTTTTAGACTCTGACTTGTGGACCTGCTTTCTTGGGTCCAGGATTGACCCTGGTACTACAATAGTCATTGGTAAGAAATATAGATTAGTTATAGTAACGTTTTTAGCAGAAGGATTTGGGTGAAATTCATGAGAAGTAAGGATGCGTTTGCAATCAAATTCAAAATGGAAGATAAACAAAGATTTTGAAAAATAAAAGTGATTACGGTGGAGAATTTGAAAATGAACCATTTGAAAAAATTTGTGAAATTAATGGTATACTCTATAGTCTTTTCTGTCACATAACTCTACAACAAAATGGAAATGTAGTAAACAAAAATATATATCTTTTAGATGTTTAACGTATCAAAGGATGAAAAATAATTTTTAGGCAGAAGCAGCGAATAAAACATGTTATATTTAGAATAAGATCTATATCTTTTCTATCTTAAACAATACTTTCTATGAGTTGTTAAAAGGAAGAATGTCTAATATTTCTTATTTTCATCAGTTTATATGTACATGTCACATTCCAAACACCAGTATTTATTTGAAGATATTCATAACAAAACACAAAGGTGTATCCCTTTAGGATACTTTGAAATATCTAAGGCATACAAAATTTATAACTTGAAAACCTTAAGGATTGTATAATCAAATGTAAGGTCTAATCATTACTACGGAAAATCCATTTCACAACGGTTGGAAAATGAATACCATTACGCGTGACATACTGTTGTGAAGTAGCATGTGGTTGTAAGTTTGTTGTTTCAACCACGAGCGTGCGACCCTTATGATAAACTATGTAGCACACTATCTATCACAACGGTTGACGTAAATAACCGTTGTCATAAATATAGTGTCATGGGTTCGATACCTAGTTACAAACAAAATTAAAGCACATAAAAAAATATTTTACCAGTGTTATAAGTTCTAACAGTTGTGGTATATGTAAGAGTTTATTAAAAAATATGGGATTGCTTGTTTTTCCCTGCCCCTCATTAACCATATACAACTATTCAAATAGATTTTTGAGATAATAATCAATTAAATTAAATTATTCTTGAAAAACAAATTAAACGATCCATTGTTTTTCAAATTGCATGCCTCTTGTAAATCATGATTTCCTCTTTAGCCTATAGGATTTGATTTGATTTCCTCTTCTTTTCTAGTATATTTTTCAAACATCAAGATTTGAATGAAAGACGCATACTGACATCCATTTATCAATATTGTTTTGAAGAGTTTGTGGCATTGAATGAAATTCTAAACGCTAAAGGGAAAATTATGATTTACAAGATGCATGCAATTAGAAGAAATATTAGATCGTCTAAGTTGGTTTTCAAGAATAATTTAATTTTTTTAATTATTATCTTAAAAATCTATTTAAATGAGTGCAAATTCAGTGAAGGGTTAGTGAAACAAACAATCGCATATGATATAACAAACTCACTAACAATATTTATCGACCAAAATTTCAATTAATTAACATAGATTGCGATAACTTCATAACTAATTAACCGTTTCTCGAAGCTTTAAGTGATAAGTAATGAACCATAACCACTTGCTAGTTGCACATAAAAAACCATTTATTAATAAAAAACACAAAACAACATCAACAACAACAACATAAACAACATTTATCAATAACACACATACTTTTAATTGAAAAACCGATTGTCTCATAATAAAGTTAAAGTTGATTTACTTGTGTTACTATGAAATAATACAAAGAGGATGAATAGCTTCATCCTTGTATTTTTTTTCATACTGTGTGAACCACAAACCATCATGTAAACTACAATCATACTATGTGAATTTTAATCCTACAAACACCATGAAAAAAACATCATGTTACTATAAACTAGCATGACATTGTAATCCAACAAAATTTATCAACATGTATAACAATAAGATCAACATAACAACAACATACACGAAGAAGAGAGAATATGGAAAAATATTTGTCAACAACAACCATGTCCGGTTGAAGACAAGTGCAAACTGACCTTTAGCACAGAGCCTCATGATTTTAAGGGGCCTCATTTTTTTTATATTGAAATACTTACTTTGCATATATTGGGATTCCTCCACTTAAGAGAGGACGTCAATCGCTAGCATTTGATGAATAAGAAAATGTACACCAATATTTATAAAATATCTCGTTCTTCCATTTCCACAAGCAAAAGATATGAAACTTCTCAATGGTATGGATATGAACCTTAAATTAAAGAGTTCTCATTATTTAAAAATGAAATTAAAATATAGTGTCTTGATCAATGTGGGATTCCATTTTATCTATAATCTAATATTTGTGATGATTACAACATAGAACAAATATTCAATTCATTTTAACAATTCCATTATTTTGATAATGTTAACCAGCATCAATGTAGATATTAACTTATTTAAATTAGGAGGAAAATATTAAAGAACAACTATGATAAATTATAATTTAAACATATAAAATATGAAAAAAGATAATGATAATTTTGTAAATAAATCAAACAATTATTTTTACAATCAAAATCAAGAAAAAATTCGATGTAAAAAAGGGTGATACAATTTCTAGACATGTTTAAATTAAATTTTTACACCAGTTCTTTCTTAATCGAACATTAAAACGATTTTTAAAAGTGAAGTCGTTCATTTAGATAATTATCTTTATGTTATTTACGAGGAAGCTATTTGTTATATTATATACAATTTAAGTAGAAGTTGATTTTTTTTTTTAAATAATTGCATTTTTATTAGAGGCCTATTTTCCATATTAGAACAGGACCTCTAAATGATTTGAGACGGCCCTGACAACAACAAAATATGAGAAACCAAAGTAATTAATATCAAAATCATGTCAACAGACATTTATCAATAACAACATACAACAATAAAAGAACCATAAACTATCTAACAACAAGAAAATCATATGAAAATCATGTGAAACATAACAATAACATACACGAAAATGGGAGAATAAAGAAAAAGAATAATACCTTTATGTATGAAGAACAAGAGTGACCTTTATATTATATACAATTATAAAGGTTCCAATGAGGCTACCGAAACCATAACCCAGTCGTTGGACTACACTCACCAACTTGTTATCATTTCTGCTAAATCATGTATAGGTTATTATCTTAGGCAATAAGAGAGGACGTCAATGGCTAGCATTTGATAAATAAGAAAATGTACACCAATATTTATAAAATATTTCGTTCTTCCATTTCCACAAGCAAAAGATATGAAACTTCTCAAAGATATGGGTGTGAACCTTAAATTAAAGAGTTCTCATTATTTAAAAATGAAACTAAAGTATAGTGTCTTGATCAATGTGAGATTCCATTTTATCTATAATCTAATATTTGTGATGATTACAACATAGAATAAATATTCAATTAATTTTAACAATTCCATTATTTTGATAATATTAACCAGCATCAATGTAGATATTAACTTATATAAATTAGAAGGAAAATATTAAAGAATAACTATGATGAATTATAATTTAAACATATAAAATATGAAAAAAGATAGTGATAATTTTGTAAATAAATCAAACAATTGTTTTTACAATCAAAATCAAGAAAAATTTCGATGTAAAAAAGGGTGATACAATTTCTAGACATGTTTAAATTAAATTTTTACACCAGTAGGAAGCTATTTGATATATTATTTACGATTTAAATAGAAGTTGATTTTTTAAAAATAATTACATTTTTATTAGAGGCCTATTTTCCATATTAGAATAGGGCCTCTAAATAATTTGAGAAACCAAAGTAATTAATATCAAAATCATGTCAATAGACATTTATCAACAACAACATACAACAATAAAAAAACCATAAACTATCTAACAACAAGAAAATCATATGAAAATCATCTGAAACATAACAACAACATACACGAAAATGAGAGAATAAAGAAGAAGAATAATACCTTACGTATGAAGAACAAGATTGCCGTTTCGGATTTTTTTTTTTTAAATGTTAAAAAATAAACTAAACCAAACTAAACCAATAGAAATATCATCCATTCGGATCTTTTTTTGACCAACAATGAGTACAAACCAATGCGATTACAACTCTAGGTTTTTCCTTGTAAAATAAGACACATTTTAACGTTTAAATTGTACAATTCAAATTTTATTTTGAAGTTTTAATGACTTTTAAAAAATTATTTATTTTTAATATTTAAAACATAAATTTGGAGTGTCCCTAACACTAATATACAAATGAATAAATAAAATCCTAATATTTAAAATCTTGTATTTCTATTTATTCTATATTTTAATTTAAAAAAACATAAGATAATATATTAGGACATTATGAATCATCAATTTTTTTTCTTCTTTTTGTTATAAATGGATCAAACACCAGTTTAAATTATAAAATTGTACACTCACTAAAACATATAAAATTGGAACTGAATTGATTTGGTTTAATTTCTTTATAAAGTCACTAATTACGTAAGTATGTATGTCTAACATATTATAATTCGAAAAAATAAGAAGTAAAATAAAAATTGTATCAAAAAAACAAGTAAAATAATTTAGATAGAAGCTAAGATTCTTGTATAACTTCAAAAAATATATTAACAAAAAAAATTCAATGCAAAGCAATAAATACAAAAAAAAAATTATATAACACAAACTGCGCGCATATATATATATATATATATATATATATATATATATATATATATATATATATATATATATATATATATATATATATATATATATATATATATATATATATATATATATATATATATATATATATATATATATATACTAACTCATAATTAGTAAATTTCTTTTAAATAATATATTAAAAAAAGAAAAACAAAAGAAGGCGATTAGACCAAAACCTTCTATAAATAAACAAAACGATAATGAGGAAGCCCCAATTTATTATGAATAAATTAGGGCATCCGGAGGTTTATTCTAAGACAGTGGTGAAATAGATTTCATAGGAAAAAATGCTAACAAATATGCACAATAGTTTTCTTCTTTGTATATATGAGATACATGAAATCTGAAATGCTTAATTTTAGCTAAACAATTAAATCAAATGTTCCTAATAATTCAAGGGACGAGCTTAGGCTCCTGGGTAGCCAAAAAAACAAAAGAATAGTCTGTTTCAATTTAAAGAATATTTCATCCGAAATGACGGGAATAACTAACGACTTTAATAACCCAGAAGTACAACATGAATGGAGGAAGGACAAGCAAGCTTTAAAGCAAAATCGAAAACAAAAACACCCAAAGAGTTTCTGAACAAACCGCCACACGAAGCCATGTCAGTGGAGTAGGAGCCATCTATGTTACATTTTAACCAACCATGTGTATGGAGCTTCCAAATAACTTCAATGATTTGCAGAGCCTTATGCGAATGCAACTTGACATTGAAATCCTTAATGATAGTGAATTCATGAATGGAGGAGCTAGGAATCGAAATATAATTGATAATATGAACAATGGAAGCTTGAATAATGACTCTGCACTGAGGGCTCCAATTGTTGTCACAAATATCCATAGTACTTAAAATGTTAGACACTACATGAATCTTTATCATATTGAAAAGCCAGTGCCAGAGATGCAAAGCAAAAGGACGGAAAAAAGAAGATATGCTCTAATGAATCCTGTTGATAGTTACAAAGATTGCACATCGAAGGTATGTGACAACCACGGAACAAAAGGTTATCATCTATAGGCAATCGATTATGGAAGAGCCTCAGACAATAAACGCCGTAGAAGGGGGAATATTCGTATTCCAAATTTGATTGGACCGCACAAGAGGAGAAGTGATATCTTTCTTGAAGATATATGCATCTTTCAAAGTTAAATCATCAGAGCCATAATGAATGCAAACTCTGCTATCTACTATGCTATCCAAAGGAAGAGTAACCTGATTAGCCATCAAAAACAAATTAGGAATTAAGTTAGTTATATGAATAGGAAAATTCTAAGAACCTTTATATAAGAAATCAGAATCCAGAGGTTTGGAATTGATAGCATAATGATCCTGAATAAGGTTCACAAGGGATGACCGCACCAAGAAACGAGTAAAAATGTGGTGTTGCAACCATTTCTCAACACAATTCTTGTGTTAGAATTAACACAATCCATCTCACTAACACATGTTTCATATACTTCTTTCATCATTGTAAAACAAGTTTGCTTCCCAACACTCTCACGCTTCTCCATCTGAAAGAAGTTTGGGGATTTTCCCTATTAAATTACGACTCACACTCCTGAATCTTTGAGACATGTCTTGGGGTCACCCGCGTAAGGAAGGCCCACTTCTCGCATGTGAATTAATATAATGCTATGTCTATATTTTTATTTATAGTATACTATTTAAATTGATTATATTTATTTTTATATTTATAGTATTGAAAGTGTAAGGTGATATATGTATTTTGATACAATATTTTTATTAAATATTAATATTATAAAAAATATAATGTGATATATTTTTAATATAGTATTTTTAATTACAAAAATTTTAAAACTTATATTTTTAATTAATTGCTTTTTCTGTCATATCCTAAATTTTACCCTCCTTTTTGGATATCATCTAATGTTCATCCATGGCATACATCCAATCCAATTCATAACATTTGCATCATTTTATCTAATTTCAAAATTTTTGTAATTTACAATGCATCATCTCCTGAGTTAGAAGTCATTTGCAAAGATTGGCTTTTTTATTCAAGTCACTACCAAATTTGGTCTTTAAGTTTTAACTTATGGAATGAGATTTGATTCAAGTTTGAAGGAGCCCCTTAGGTTTGGTTACAAGTAAGAGGAAAGATCTTAATTTGTACAAGGTAGATTCAAGTGATATCTTAATTCCCAAGCTATACCTTCAAAATCAGTGCAAATTCTGGACTGTAATGATGAGCTTCAAGTTATAGTATACAAAATTCACTAAGAAAAGAAACCTGTTTGACATGTTTGAACTTAAGTATGGCACCACGTGTTTATTCATTTGATTTGGAATTCTTGAGATCCATTTGATCTTAGTTTTCATCCAAGAAAAGGTATGAAAGAAAGTTCACGGTTTGAGTAGCAATGCTTTAATAATTGACACAAACAATAAGTCTTGCACAGTTGAATTTGCATAATACAAAAAATAAGAGAGTTACAATATTAAACCACAAAACTCAAGTTTAAATAAGAAGTGCGGAAATTACGAGCAGTTTGTATGGCAATTCGTGCAAAACCACAAGTCTTGAGGTTTAGATGAAGGACGGTTCGGACGATCACCGGTTACTACCACTTGTTCTTAAACTCCAACCATCAAAAGGTGCAAGTTCAAGCAATTCCAAATTGATTCAAAATTCCTTCTTGGCACATAAGGTTCAAATTCTGTTCCCATTCATGATCCTGCATGTTCATCCACTGTTGGAGTCACCATTTGAAGCGGTCCTGATATGCATCTCACGAATTCAAACCTGTGAAAACAGTGGTGCCAAGCAAAGTAAAATATCCAAAAATGCCAAGTAAAGGTTTCATTTTGAAAGTTATGTCATGCACCAAGTCTGCTAAAACATAAGCATTATGGACATCCAGTTCAAATCTACAAGGCAAGTCTAAACATGGTAAAATTTCAAAAGAACAAACACTTGGTGTTTTCATTTTGGCAATTCAAACCATAACAGAACAATCCAACTTCAGTTCAATCAATAGATGCATGATCAAAATTGGTTCACAAGCAAGTCAGAAAGACACTTAATCCAAGGCTATGTTGTTGCAATGCATTATACAAAAAATGAGGTTCAATTCAAACATGCCATAATAACCAAAGAAATATGCTGCATTATCATATCAAAATAACACAAATGTTGGACCCTTAATTTCAAGACAGGACATTCAAGAAGAGAGCAAGGTTACCTCATGAGGAAATTTGGGCTCAAATTGTTGCAAATGATTCGGATTCCATGACCTTGGCTTCATCTTCATTCTTTTTTCAAACCTGCATCAGATGGACAAATCATATCAATTCCGAATAGGGTGATTCAAAGCGCAAATCAATGACAGTGTAGAGCGACGGACAATTATACAGCATTCAATGCAAATTCAGTTCATCACAAAAGCATACGAATCAAATGACATGCTGACATTTCCAAACATCAACTTCATGTAAAGAAAAATATCAATTTTGGCACACAATCAGATTCATGAGCAACCAATTTACACAACATGACCTAAAAACATGGATTGAGGGAACTCCCTGTCAATCCCAAGTGGTGCATATCCCTGCAACCACTGATGGAAACAATGTTCCAGGGAAGCATAATGCCCAAGCTAGTAACATTTCAAATCATCACGACGATGAAGAATTACCAGATGATTATGAAGCACAACGTCATATTGAAGTCGTTCTTGTATTTAACCAAGTTGCTACTCATGAATCTGAAGCCCTGAAAAGGTGGAGAGAACTAGTTGAACAAGTGAAGAACATGCAAGGACAGAACTCCATTGGTCTGAGCGCCCTTGAGATGTTCCTTGTACCTGATGTGGTAATTCCACCAAAGTTCAAAGTCCCTAACTTTAAGAAGTACAAGGGTTTGAGTTGTCCCAACAATCATTTGAAGATGTTCTGTAGGAAGATGGCGGCTCATGTACGTGATGACAAATTGATGATGCATGGTTTTCAAGATAGCTTAGATGGGGCATCTTTAGAATGTTACATGCAACTGGAAAGAAGTCTTGTATGCTCCTAGGATGAGATGGGGCATCTTTGGTAGAATATTTTTATTAAATATTCATATTATAAAAAGTATAATGTGATATATTTTTAATTACAAAAATTATAAAAGGTATAATGTTATATTTATATTTATATTATTTTATTAAATGTATAAAAAGTATAATGTGATATATTATGAAAAAGAATGACACAGAATAATGTAGATTATGTATCAATCATTGGATTCATTAACAGAAAGAATTTTAATGATGGAGGAGAGAGAAAATGCTCTCACTTAAAAAGTGATTTTTAGAAATTTATTTGAGAATTAATTTTAAAATCAAATTAATTGCCCAACTCTCTAAGTTAGAGTTTTATTATCTTAGACTATTTACAATGGTTTCCAAATTCAACACCCTACTTTTTCACTTTTTATACTCCACATCATCTTCTCTCTCTTCCACCTAATAATTCAACACACATTCAACTTTTACTCACTACAATAGTTTTGTTTAATAAAATTCAACACCCTACTTTACCACCATTCACAACACACTGAAAATTCAAATAATCACAACAACCAATAGGATTTTGCAAAATATTGTATGTGGCGTGGCCCCCACTCTCATTCATTCAACATGTTGAATTCTTTCAACACAAAGTAATTCAATTCAACAGTTGAAAAAAAAATTCAACACCCCCATTGTACATAGTCTTATTGTTTGTAAATGCTATATATACAGTCAAATTAAATAGAACCCACAAGATGTGGGAGCCATTAATTCCATCAAAACTATGAGAACATGTTGTTACTGCTGCAAAATAAGACTCATCCGAAGCATTATAAGTCTTGAGAAACAACCTTGAAAATAAAGATGAAAAAGACCTATCTACCCATGTCTTTAAACTTTATACAAAAAAACACAGATAGAGAAATAAAGAAGAGTGAATGAGAATGTAACTGGGTTGTTACCTCTGTTGCTGTTGAATTTGTTAGAGTATTTAACTCAAATTTGTGTCTAAGTATAACACAATTTTGCAATCTCAAATGTGGAAACATAATTGTAAGAGAAAGATTTCAGCTCCGTCTTAATAACTGTGTAAAATCTAAATGTCACCAATTACACAAACTAACATTGTACATGTGTTTCATATATAGTACTATAATAATACTATGATTTTGAGTTAAGAAGCTTTAGAATCTAAGACTCAAACAAATGAAATTACAGAGATGTCAGTTACTTTGCATCACCTTCTTTGTAAATTTCTTCAACATTCAAGAGAGAAATTTTAGCTTTTTACACTATATTTTGAAAAGCTTGAACTTTTGATGATTTCCATCACCTTTGCTATCTCATTATATTTCATTTCATTCAATTTAATGGATCCTTGATTGAGTAATTTCACCATATGATATTATTTTTCTTTAATTTTTGTTTCTACCGTGTCTATTGAAATGTTATGTCATGATTTCATTCAAGATAATGAAGAGCACATTAATTTCATTCATTACTAGTTACTTTATTAATAGGAAAGGATTGTCAACACAAATAGTCTATGTTAGAGTTATAATTGAAAGCTATAAAATCAATTGAATATGGATCTGGAGAAGCTGTGAAGAAAAAGAAGCTGTGTGTGGAAGACTAAGGTAGTGGCTTAGTATTAAATAAGTCCCACATCGTGTGTATTAATTAATATTAAATCTACTTCAATATTAAAGGTAATAAAATAAGAAATGCACAAAAGTTTACTATTTGTTATATAAGAAATATTTTATTTATTTATTTAAATTTATATTTAAATATATTTTGAATTGATGTTTCGTTATCTAGATGTCTTTATTTATTTTATAAATTGTACCGTTTTATTTCATCTTCTTCATTCTTGTCCTAATATCAGAAGCAGAAATCATCATTTATCTATGGCACTCTCCACCAAACATATCAAAATTCTCGTAGCCGATATCTTCGGAACTCCTCTCAAAGACGCTCTCCTCCCTCACCTTCGTGCCCTCAACATCGAGTTCGAAGATCTTGGACTCTTCTCTTCTTACGATATTGCTGGTGCCGAGGTCGGACGCCTTGTCTCTTTGTCCGCCTCATATACTTCTCCACAGATTATAGGCCTAGTTGCTTGTGGCACAAGTGTTGGCGTCTCCATTTTTGCGAACAAATTAACGAACGTGTATGCTGCTACTTGTCTTCATCCTTGGGAAGTTGTTAATGCTCGATCCATCAACAATGCAAACTTTCTTGCTCTTTCTGGCATTTTCACATCACCTAAGACACGTGTTGAGATAATCCATGCATGGCTGAACGCCGAGTTCAAGGCTCCTTGTCTTGCTAGTGGACACAAACCATGTCAAAAGAGGTGGAAGAGCTTATTAGACGATAAGGTGGATCTAGAGGGGGTGAATAGATCCTCGTTTTCAAACTTTAACAATTTTTTTGTGTTTAAAAACTTTATTGCCTCAGAAAGAAAATATCGTCTAGAGCAACTTAGTTATTAGAAGCCGGATATGCGTAAACCAATGAACAATCGATGAATTAGAATTTTACGGTTTGACGAAATTATCAATTATTGAAGTTGCACACTAGTAGTCATTACTCACAATATACTGTTTGTTAGAAATGGTGGCAAATGTTGTGTTTGGTATTTTGCCAAACACTTGGTGAGCAATATGTCACCAACTTTCAACTCTTCACGAAACACAAACTTTGCCACACACAAAAACGAAAGAGAATTGCGATAACGAAAAAGAACACGGAGTTTGTTTAGGCTGTTCCCCTTGTCGTCCTCGCGTAGGGTACGTCTGCCCCTAATTCCAAATAGAATTAGGATAAATTGTATTGAATGCAAATTGTTCACAAGAGAAGAAGTTACCAATCACCAACTACAATTATGCAGTAAAATTGAAATTAAACTCTTCTCCTCCCTTGATTCAAGTAGAAACAAGTGATTGTCGATGATCTTGATGAATCTCGACCCCGATCCTTCCTTCCCTACCCTCCGGTTGTTGCTAGCTTGTTGAGCGAATCACCGATCCCTCAAACTCTTAAGCACGACTGAATAATTGTGAAGTGAATCAACCGTCAAAAACCCCCAAATCACACTTGATCTTGGAGGATAAAACCCTAAGATTTTATTCAAGAAAAACCCACTAACTCTTAACTCGAACAAGAACCGAATCTACCGTCGAACCTTATCAACGCACGTTCCTCACCTTGATTGATAAAGATTGTTATGTGTGATTATCAATCGATGAGTGAAAGGTTGAAGATGATGAGAGCTTTGTGTCTATTTTCACTTTTCTTGTTGTTTTTGAAATAACCAAAATGAATCATTTATATGTCATGTGGAGCCAAAGCAGTAGAAAACAGTAAAAAAACAGCTTTTCTTAGTGACAGGTCGACCTGAGCAACTGAGAGGGTCGACTTGAGCAAACCCGTGGCTTCAGCAGAGAAAGAAAAACTTGGTATGCGTCGACCTAAGCATTGTGTGCGTCGACCTAAGCCCTTCATGCGTCGACCTAAGGGTCGACCTGAGCAAACCCGAGGTCTATTCAAAAATCCTTACGTCGACCTAAACAGGGCCATGCATCGACGCATGCTGCCCCAACAAGAATTTCAGGATGAGTCGACCTGAGGGTCGACCTGTGCAAACCCGTGACTTCCCAAAGTTTCCATGCGTCGACCTGAAAGATCTGTAGGTCGACCTGAACACTTCAAATCTCCAAAAACATCAATTTTTGAGCTTGTGAGTTGACCTGAGTTTAGTATAGGTCGACCTATACCTCTTGAATACCCAAAAATACCAATTTTGAGATTATTAGTGCTTCCTAATTTGTCTTGTTGGTTTGAGGCACGTCCATACTTGAATTTGCAAGTTTTGACATCACTTAAAACACGACCTTGCCCTCATAGAGCTTCTGGATAGATCATTGATTGACATGCCAAAGATTGGAAAGGGAGGAGCTTGTTTAGCCAAAAAAATTGTTTGACTCAATATCAAAATCTATTTTCTTTCACAATAAAGTTGTACTTGTAACTGGCAAATGATAATAATACTATGAGGTTTTGTGTGTTTCATCTAGGGCTACATTTTTTAACATCCTTTTATACTCCCCCTCAACTTGGGAGATATATGATGCAGATTTCTAACTTGTCTATAAGATCATGAAAAAAATTCCTTTGCAAAGCTTTGGTGAGAAGATCAGAATATGCAGAAATGTGAAGTGAAGGATTTGATGAGAATAATATTCCTTGACCCGATGTGTCTTTCAATACTGTAAGATATGGTTGATCCCATTCATATGTTGCTTTATAGGCTTTGATATGTAGAGCTTTAAGATGAAACTCTTGATTGATGATTAAGATGCAAATGATGTATGATCTTAGGGTCAAAATTTGGGATATGACACCTGATTAAAGAAGGGAAAGGGTTATTTCCACATTAATATTTTAATAAAAAATTTATTAATTCATTGTTATATATTTGTTACTCTCATCTCTCATTTTATAAATATGATAATATTAACAATAATTAATTTAAATAACTATGATAATAAACTTTAGAGTTAATATTTATTTTGTCTCCTATAATATAGGGGGACTCTTGAGAAATTTAATCATAACATTACCGGGATTTTTCAAAAATACTAATTTTGGTTGGAAGATTTTTCAAAATTCAGTAATTTGACAAGGGCAATTACATGGAGAATCACATGACATTTTAATATGACAGGGGTAAATTAAAACTATTTTTATTATACGGGAGTTTTTTAAACTTCGCTTACATGACAAATGACAGGAGACAAAATAGATATTAACCCTAAATTTTATTACATTCCATTTTTTATTGGAAGGATAACAAAAGACGATATTTATTACTCAACTTCAACAACACTGCTACTATGCTTTGCAAGTGTCCAAATTAAAAGTAACGTAACTTATTAATTGAAATTTTCTACCAATGAACCCAACCAGATGAAACTAAACTAAACTAAACCTCTTTGACAGTATCTTCAATTTCAAAAGCAGAAACAGGAAAACTTCTAGAAAGTCCAGAAGGCGTTTTGAAAGTGATTTTCCCAGTTGGTGGATCATCAACATAAATATCACATAGTGTAACCCAAATCATAAGCTCTTTGGTTTTAACACCAGTCAGTTTCTTAATCTTACCTTTCTCAACACAAGCAGTAACTTCAGTAGCATAAATAACAGGCTTCCCAATCTTTTCAAACTTGTGTGTTATGCTATTCTTCTGTTTCAACCAAACAAAACCTGTTTCTCTGTTGTAACCAACTTCAATGATGTCTTTCAATGGTAACAAACCATTGGGGAGACAGATTTCAGCAAGAAGCTCTTTGGATTTCACTCGCCCTAGTTCGTCTCCATGGTATACCTCTGACTTGGACTTGATTTCTTCTGTTACCAACGACATTGTTTTGTTTTCTTCTGTTGTGTGGTTTCATTAGCTTGTGTTGGGTTCTTATATAGTACTTTAAAAATGTCTTATTAAACAGACAATATATCTAAAATATTAATGATTTATTTATTTTGCAAAAATAGTATTAATGATATTTAATTTTATTTATTGAAATGTTTCTTTGTGTTTTCTGGTAGGGGTGATCGCGGTGCGGTTTGGGCGGTTTTGACGAAAAAAATCATCCGAACCGCAAGAGAAAAAATCGTGCGGTTTGGTTTGGTTCGGTTGGCTTTTAAAAAAAATCCGAACCAAACCAAACCAAACTAATGCGGTTTGGTTCGGTTCGGTTGGTTCGGTTTTTTACAAATATTTTATTGAACAATATATACATATAGATGACAATATAACTTTGTATTTAGACATTTATACACTATCAAATAACAACAAAACTCGTCATGTTTTGACAACAACTTTCTATTTAATATGTAAAAATTAAATTAGACAAAAGTTAAATAATAAACATAAAATAATAGTATAAAACAATATAAAAATTATTAGAAATGAAACAAAAAAATAGAAGAGATGAGAGATTAGTGAAGGTGAAAAAGAAAAAACAAAAGAGTTGAGAGATTAGAGAAGAAGATGTGCGATAAAAATGAAACTGAAATAGGGAACATTTGCATAAAAATAAGAAGGTAAAAAAGAAAGAATATAAGAGAGTAGAGATTATAGAAAAAGAGGGAAGATGTATGTGGCAAAGAAGGCGCGATAATACTATTAGAGATTTGAGAAGATCGGGACTAAAATCATATGTGTAAGGACGAGAAAATTGTTCTTAATCATAAGGCTAAGGTATAATACATTTAAGTTTGGGTTGGATGTGAGTTAAGTAAAAGTTAGGTTGTAACATAATGCGGTTTGATTCGGTTTGGTTCGGTTTACAAAATACAAACCGCAAACCGAACCGAACCGTGCGGTTTTATTAAAAGATGACCCAAACTAATCCGAACTAAATGCGGTTTTTTGCGGTTTCGGTTTGGTTTGGTTTGGTTTGCGGTTTTCTATTGGGTTGGTTTGGTTTTGAGCACCCCTATTTTCTGGTATGGTTGCATTTATAAAAGAATATATTTTTTTTTAAATAGAATTATGAGAGAGTTATAAAATATAAATGTTTATTTTTTTAATGCAATTGTTTATACATCTCACCCAATCAAATCTTTTTATATTAAGAAAAGTATAAAGTTTAATAAGTTCTTACAGAACCAAAACAATATATTTTATTTTACTTATTTATTATTTCTTTTTATAATATGTAAGTAACTTCTTTTTAGAATATTTTACTTTTATATATTGGTAGTATAATTTTTTTTTATATATTTAACTAATCAAAATTAATATATAATGTCAATTTCAATTTGATTTTAAAATTTTATTTACAAATATTTACTTAACACGATATGATTGAATATGTTAAAAAGTTTTTAGATGAAAATAATCTCTATTTTTTACTCGTCACTTTATAAAAACTAATAATTTTTATTTATTATTTTTTAAATTTGATAAAATATTATTTGTTACTTTGTCATATATATATATATATATATATATATATATATATATATATATATATATATATATATATATATATATATATATATATATATATATATATATATATATATTAAAATGTTTATTCTAAAAGATAAATATGTGAAATTACATAATAATTAAATTGTTTAATGTATTATAAAAAAATGTCAATAATTATTTAGTCAATATGTATTAAAGTACTATCCCTTTAAAGTAAATTGAAAGGTATACTTATCAAAAAAAAATGGAAGGCATTATCTAAGAGCACTTGGGTAAGATGGTAAGGATCTCTTCCAACTTAATCAGAGGTATCTATATGGTCTTATCCGGCTCGAGGGATGAGGGAGAGCTTTACTGCCTATATGGTCATATCGGCTCGAGAGATTAGTCTCTGCAGTTGCGCGCTCAATTTATAAAAAAATAAATAAAAGGCATTAAATAAATTTTCAATTTTATATGTGTATAACGGTTTTCCACCTTTATGATACACTTTTTCAAATTTCAAAAATGTATAACTAATTTTACACAAAAATGTCTCACACTAGAATAAGAAAATCAAATAACTAACTATTTATTTTTTTTAATAATTGAAGTATAATTTTAAAAGGAATATACTATTGATAAATTAATTGTAATTATATTTTCATAATATTGTGTCTTGACAAGAGGGTTGTATATAGTACAAATGAAGAAATTTTATTTATTTATTCTTTAGCTTTTATTGAGAATTTAATTTGATATTTTTTTCTTAATCAAATTTTTTTTCTCTTAACGTTGAACATTATATATTAACTAATCAAAATTAATATATAATGTCAATTTGGTTTATCTACATATATAAAGAACTGTCAATTTGGTTTATCTATATATATATATATATATATATATATATATATATATATATATATATATATATATATATATATATATATATATATATATATATATATATATATATAAAGAACTGTCAATTTGGTTTTTCTTAATGTCTTTTTATTGAGAAGCTTTCTATATGATCTCATTCATTCACAATCTTTATTTCAAACAACTGTCACTTTTATTTTGTCACTATTTTTTTTAATGTTTCCATAAGAATAAATAACAAAAACCATTAACACATCTTTAAAATTCTATCTTATTGTAAAATATGTATCAAATTCTCATTTAAAATCTTTTTTTAACAACTCTAACATTTTACGTAACATTTTACGTAGTATTGAATGAACAAGAATGCATGAGAGAGAAAACAATGTTTTGAAAATTGGACTGGTCATCAAATCGGTAAGGGTACTGGGTCACTGGTTCATTGATTGAACCATCGAGTTACTGGTCGAATCGCATGACTAAATCAGATTGAATTGAATAACTCGATTGAATAAACGGTCTCTATTGCAATACTATATATTTATTAAGTCGATCGAACTGGATGACTCAGTCTCTAAAAAAATATCAAAACACCTACAAAATTTTAAAATATCATAATTTTACATGTTTATTCTTTACATTCAAATTCTAAATATAATCATCACTCGCAAAAAAAATAATACAAAAAATAAATTTAAATAAATTTTAAATCAGGTTTAATTGCAAACAGGGGAAAAGTTGTTCCAAATAAAGTATAATTATATATTATTTTTAATTATAAAAATCATGAAAACAACATTGTTTTGTACGGAAAAAAGCATGTCTTTGAACCGCTGGTTTTCTAAAACCATTGGTTCACTGGTTTTTTTCCAGTTTTGACCGGTTCTCACCGGTTCAATAGCATATTCGGTCCAACAATTAGACCAGACCGGTGACCCCTCCAGTTTCTAGTTCGAACGGACAGTTCGGTCTGATTTTTAAAACAATGAGAGAGAGATCGAGCAAGATATTCTTTCTTTAAATAATATGTGTTCATTCCATTTTAAATTGCTCAAGATTTACATTTTAGAGATATAGGGTCTGTTTGGTAAAAATAGTGGTTGACTGATAAGCTAGCTGATAGCTTATAGCTTATGACTGATGGCTGATGACTGATGACTTATAACTTATAGCGGATGGTTGAGACTGATAGCTTATAAGCTAATTAAAGTGTTTGGTAAAATTAGCGGTTCAATTAACTTATAAATGTAAAATGACATAAAAGATATTGAATATATATTTATTTTATTTTAAATTAAAATAAATTATAAGGGTTAAAAATGGATTTTAATTAAAATAATAAGGATAAAAAAGGAAGAAAAAATGATAAGCTATAAGACATAAGCTAAAATGCTATTTGAAATAGCGTCTGGAAAATAAGCTATAAGCTAGTAAAATAAGCTATAAGCTCGTGATGAAAAGACCGTTACCAAACGGGTCTAAATTATCATATGAGTTTATAAGACATAAGACATAAGCTATAAGCTCAAAAACATGGCTTACCAAACAGAGCCATAGAGATTGAATAAGATATTCTTTCTCTGATAATATGTGTTCATTCCATTTTAAATGACCAAAGATTTACATTTATACATGTTGTGACCATGAAGTTAGTTATTCTCTTACTAAAAGTTAGTTAAACATTATAACTCCACCAATGTAATGTTATAATCATGAAAGGTCCGCCTAGTGTGTGGCCTTTAGACAGCCCAAAAAGAGGCAATGGTGGAATGTCTCCCTTAGCTTTCTTAATGTTTAGTTGTGAGAAACGTGGGATAAAGCATTTTTTTGGTAGAAAGAAGTTAGGGTCTTGTTTACACCGATTTTTGGTAATATAAACAATCATTATTCATCAACACTTTAGGACTGGATAAAAGTCCTTTTACGATATTCGTTCAAGTCTTGTGATTTATGATATCACTTCATGCATTCTTTAAGAACAAAATCATGTTCTTATTAATGTTAGAATTGATTCCAATAACTTTTATAAAACAAGTTGTCTCATGACAATTTAAAAGAAATAACACTCGAATGAGCATTCAAAAGAAAGAAAAATAAAGAAAATGAAAAGAAATGTAGAATTGCAAGAGAAAAAGGAAAATAAACAAAACGATCTTAAATTGGTTGAAAATGTAAAGGATGGTCGGAATCCATCTCTGTCCACCCCTGAACTCGTTTGCCCCCGCGGCGTAGATGTTACAAGGTATTCATAAAATAGGATCCAACCCCTAAATACATAGTAATTACAACTATGTATAGAAAAAAGGAAGTAACTTCTTACATCTAATATTTTGACAAGTGTCTTATTTAATAATTTCATTAGTCTAAAATTGACACATGTCCCTTTAGATAACTACTTATAATAACTTCTGATAACTTCTTTGTAGGAGTTGTTTGCTTGATCAATGCAATATGTCAATATTTGACTCTTTGCATGACTTCTTCGAATGTCTTTCCAAATGCCTTCTTGAATATATTATACTTCCTCTGTTTCTTTTTAAGTGTCATTTTAGAAGAAATTTTTTGTTTCTATTTAAGTGTCATTTTATAGTTTAATGTTATAATTTATCAATTATACATTACTTTCTCAATAACTTCACTTCACATTTTTCATAAAATTAATTATTTTCTCAATTAGTTATTGGAAAAAGAGATAATGTATGATTGAATTTATTTAGAAAGAGAAAATAAATGAGGGTATAAAAGGAAAAATAACTCTAACAATCTACTATCTTGGTTGAAGAGCTTTTTGCTAAAATAACACTTAAAAAGAAACAGAGGGAGTAACATATGCCCATTGTTGAAATTGAAGCCTTCGAAAGCACCATAGTATCTATCGCACCAACTCAAATTCCGTCGACATCCATCAATCTCATGCATATAATTTGGTTGACAATCGGAATACAAAGACTTTAATTTTATATATTAACAGGTCCTTAATTGACCTACATTTCCTTTGAAAATAAGGATTCAACGGTCCATTATTAATTGAGTCGGTGATGACCCTCTCCAAAAAACACCTAGGCCCTAGAGGTCTCTAAATATACCCTCCCCATTAGAGAAATATTGCATCTTAGAGAACGACAACGACGACGACAACATTATGTATTTAATTATATCTCTTCTTCCTCAAGATTAACCATTTGTATATAAATGTGTCAGTTGGATTCTTGTTCATAAAATGTAAATATATTTTGAAATTCCAGAATTTTAAAGTCTATTATTATTTTTGGATCCACTTACTTGTATATATTAATTAGAGAGCCCAATAATCAGATAAGAATGATCCCTACGCGCTTTCTTATAATTATTATTTTCATTTAAATTTAATTAATTTTTCAAAAGAGTATTAATGAATAATGTATCTTTCTTATTTTTATATTTGAGTTATAAAATATATTCTTTTGCAATTGATCCAATATATATGTATGAATAATTAATTTGTAGGAATAATATATGCATCATTATTGTCGTTGTTATTATCGTTATTGTTGTCGTTGTCGTCATCATTGTCGTTGTTGTTGTTGTCTTTGTTGTCATTGTCATTATTGTCGTTGTTGTTGTCTTCGTCATCGTCGTTGCCATTCTCTAAGATGCAATAGTTGAACCAACAAAAACTCTAATGTGGTGAGTAAATTATCGTATCCACGAAGATTGTGTGAACTTCGTACAAGGATAAGATGATTTTACTTTCGATTAAAATGCTAAAGTTTTAATCCTAACGAGGGGGTGCACAAAGCGTTATTGATTGGATTTTTACTCATTATTAAAATAATGAGCTTGAGTAATAGTTAATGAATATGATAACAAAATTAATTAAGTTACCCATTCGTATCATCTACCATTTGTGAGAAACTCGTGACTAAATCTAAAATGAATCTGTTTAAATTATGACCTTAACAAAATACTGTTACTCATTGAATTGATCACAAACCCATTTTGTCTAAAGCAGCCCCCCCCCCCCCCCTCGAGATCCTAGGGGAATATAGCTACAACAAATAGGAAAAGTATTTTATAAAACATGATTACATAAAAAAATTGATTGCAAAGTAACCCTCTTTGTCTCAAGCGGCCCCTTGGAGATCTAGGGGAGTACAATTTTAAGTCATGAAGGTTTTATAACACGTTAAATTAGACTAATAGCCTATATTATTTATGGATTATTCCTAGCAATAATAACACACCTATAATAATAATAATAATAATAATAATAATAATAATAATAATAATAATAATAATAATAGGATGTGCAAATCTCTGATTAGGTCTCAATTTTCATCTAAATCAATTCTCAATTCAACAAATAAGAGAAAGCGTTAAACTTAAATAATATCATATAATCTATCAAATTGAGGTTCATTACAGCGAAAATTATGAAAAAATATATTGTTTCATATTGTAAGAAAAAAAATCACCCAAGGGGAGCCTAATCTAAGAGAACTAAACACTCATCTTTAAGGAATTCATGGCCATTACAAGTAAGAAAGCAAGAATTGAAATATACAATGACTATAGATAATTCCTTAATGGTAGTTATCATTTCTCTTGATCATGGGTATCAAATATGTTTTTTCTCTAAATATTACAATCTAATGACTAAACTCATTTTACAATTTATAGAAAAAAATTCTAAAAACATCAAATTGCGATGCGCTTAGACCGAACCACCCCACTTTTGTTTGATTGCTCTGTTTTGGAAATTTGTTAATTCTATGGAAGAATGTTTCAATCACATAATAGTTATTTTTAAACTGTATCTTTGGCCATTTGTAGTTGAATAATGCCACTATGATGTATGGGTGCGTCGCTATTTGTTGCTTTATGCAATTTCTCTTTGTTTTCTTTCTGTTCTTTGTGTGCTAGTCCCCCCATTAATTTATCATCATAACTTTCACAGTAAAATACCATAAAATTTATCTAATTAGGATGATTTCAAGTTGTTTTGGTATTTTTTCTGGATTTATGTGCTTGTAAGTATAATGAATGCTACAATGTATTCAGCTATTTGGTTTTGATGACAACATTATGAGATGAAGTATTCATCTTATGTAATAATCAAGTTGTGGTACTTGGAGATCAAGATGTCAAAGCTTATCTCTAGAAGACAACACCTAATGTCAAGTGGCGTTTGATGGAATCCCTAATGATCTCAGTCAAGCAATCTCTCTAATGATGGAATTTTCCAAGAAGCTTTATTAAGCCTCATAAGATAGAAGAAATCAAGTCTCAGATGATAAAATCTTTGGTGTATCAAGAAGGAGATCTTGGATCTTCAGAGTTATGAAAGACAAGAAATGTGAAAGTTTGCCTTGTCTGTGTTGAGTGATCGATGTCTGTAGAGGTATAAGATTAACTATTGAATTACTTGGGAAAATCATACACACACTTTTGAATGATAAAAAACCCTCTCTGATTCTGATGCCATTTAAAAACATTCTATATTTAAATTTCATAATCAAATATGTGGTACGCAAAATTATTTATGAGCATTAAAAATTCCATGGATTGTTTCTATTTTTGAGCCACGCTTTGCACTATAAATAAATGGCTCATTTCTCATTTCATGCAAACTAGAAAGTGTATTTTGAATTTTTTTTTCTCATTAGTTCTGGTGTGGCCCATTGTACTAATATTTCTCTTGTGAGAAGGTTGTTTTTGGTTGAGCTAAACCAATTGAAAAGCTCTTGTTTGGTTGTTGAGGTGAACATTGTAAAACATCTGTTTGGCTCCCAAGATTAACTTGTTAAAATCATGTGTTTGATTTCGTGAGCTTAACTCGATGTTAAAAGCTCTCGTTTGATTCGAGATAGTCCTAATGTTAAAATCGCGTGTTTGGTTGGGAGGTATCTGTGGTTAAACTCCTATTTAGTTTGGAGGATGGCCATTGTAAAACTCCAGTATATTTGCAACGAGGTTTGTGTGAAAAACCTGTAAAAAGCTAACATCCTACTAAAAACTCTCAAGAATAAATTTTTGGGCAGAGGAGTGGACTAAGTGGTTAGGCCTAACCTCTATAAAATCCCTAGTGCATCTTTATCTTGCCTTATCTCTTTACTTTTTAGTTATTTATTTACTTCCGCTATATTTCTTTCTTTCTACTCTGATTTTCCTTATTTTGCTGCTTATTCCTTGTTTGTTTTACAAATTTGTTTTAAACTCTAATTTTATTAAATATTTTTTAGTTGGACATTATTTTTCAAACACATACAATTCACCTCTCACACATCTTGTATTTGAAGTCACTTCTACAATATTTTTTATAAATTTTTAGAATCTTTATTAAAACCTACAAAATGAAAAGAAATGCATTAAAATTAAAAATACTTAAAAATAGAGAAATTAACTACTAAAAATATAATGTGACAGAATGTCATTACATCCCTTCAATAAATATGTACTTTTCTCTTTCAAGTAAGGATATTCTTCACCATTGAAAGATGGAGATTTATTTAAAGAATTATTTGAAATCATCTTGCCTACACATATGATACGTAATCAATTATGATATATGCCCATATTCAATTATTCAAAAGAATTTAATGAAACATTTTCTATTACATGCACCATAATCGATTATGCAATAGCCATAATTGATTACTCGGCAAAACACATTTCATAATCGACTATGAACCGAAAAACGATTCATAGTCGATTATCCAAGTTTAAATTAATTTTCAAGAAAAAAAATTCTTAAGAGATTTTGCTAGGATCTGTATCAATCTAATAATCAATGAGCTATCTTTCTCAAAATTAGAGTCATTATAAATAATGGAATCGCTAGTGGTTTCAACCATATGAACACCTATCGGGATTCCATAAAAGAAGGGTTTTTGAAACCTCTTCTCACATGTTGGACTAAATGTAACACATATGGTGTCACGTCAAGGTCCTATGGTCCAGTTTCATGTGGTAACATTTCTAAATCAAGTGATGGTTCCTCAAAAGGTTGTTTTTCCGAAAATTTGGTTAACAAATTTGCTTTACATGCCGAATCACTTAGAGCAATGAGAGATATTGAAATTGTCATTGAAAAAGGTTGGAGATTTATGTGGTTGGAAACTAACTCTAAAATAACATTTAGAAATAGATGGTTTTGTTGTAATTTATGACACGATGGATGTATTTTTTTAATTTCTCATATTTAAAAAAAAAAATTGTAGACAAAATTGACTTTATTAGGTCTAATCATTCAGCGGAATAAAGTCTATATTATATTATGTATGTTTGATTTAATTTTTGAAATAGTAAAAAATAATTTTAATGATGTAGAATTGATTCTGAAATAATTTTAAGGTGTTTAATTTTTTAAAGTATAATTGATTTTGCTTCTATAATTAATTTTTAATTTGTAACTTTTAAATTTAAATGTAATTTTTATATTAAAATTTGTTCAAATCAATTTATATAAATATATTCAAATATAAATTATTTTATATCTAATTCAATTTTAATTAGATCAATTTTACAAATTTTTATAACTCAGAATCAATTCTCCTCTAGGGATGTTAACTTGCCTTCGTTAGCGGGAATTTCCGTGGGGATTCCCCGTTTGGGGTGCCAAAGACGGAGAATTTCTCTCCATGTGGACGGTGATGGGGAACAAAGTCTCCCTGAAAACACTTCGGGGACGGGGGTGACGTAAATATTCCTCGCCCCGTGGAGTCCACGTCCCGCCTAAAATAGCATAATATCCTGAATTTATGTATAATTTTAAATTATTGTGTAAGTTTATTTTTTATTTCATATAATTAATCTTATACACAAATTTAAAATATATATGAATTATTTATAAAAGAGTGAGATCTAAATGATTATTTCAATTTTTTTAATTTAAAATTTTGGTGATCTTGACACTAAATATTATAGATTAAATATTGTTAAAACAATATATTTATCATAAAGGAATAATTTCTAAATTTTGTGTGGTTAATTTTTGAAGTTTTTACTATTAATTTGATTTAAAATAATAAATAAATAAAATCATGTTTATGGATTTCCGCATGAACTGCGGGGATCCCCGGCCCATTGATTTCCCTATTCTCCTCGCCAGTTTCCTTACTTTAGAACCAATTCTACATTTAGTGTCGGTTATGACTCAATAAATCAACAAATTCTATTATCGGTTTTATTAGCTTTTTAGAGGGTTAAAGTCCATATGCTCTCTCTCTATACTTAATTTTGCCTTAAAAAACAATGTCTTTGCGTCAAAGAAATCTAAATATCTTATCACTTAAAAAGAAAGTTTTTATGGCTCATCCGTAAGAAAAATGGTTGGGATGGGGGCAGACAAAAAGTAAGTTGAAACTAAATTGTAAGTAAACAAACATCACAAGCTACAGTTAGACTCCTTAAATGTGATCTACCCACTTTTTGTGATCTTTCATTAAACCTCAGTTATCTTTTATTATCATTTCAAATTACCATAGGACCCATTTAAGGACAGTTCCATTTTGAACAGGAAAAAAATTAAAGTGAAGGAAGGAGTAGTATGGTCGGCAATTCTTTGTGTGAGGAATCTCAGGAACGAAATTTTGTTCAATGATTGTATAGTTTTAAGTTTGATCTGGTCTATAAAATTAACAGTGTGAAGATGGTCTTTTATAAAAAATATTCTCTCCGGACTCGAATATAAACAAACAAAAATTTTCTTTTGTTTTAAATATAAACAAAATTCATCTATAATTATTAGATTCAATATCATTATTTTAAATATAATTTTTATTTTCACATTTCTTGGTTTTTAACGATTTCCAAAATAAAAAAAGTATAAAACTTAAATAATTTGGACATTTTTCTTTAAGGGTGATTTTTTTTTTTTAAAATTGTTTATATATGAGATCAGAGAAAATATTCTTTATTCCAACCGCAATTTTCACAAATTTTGTATGGCTGCTCTATGTTGTATTGTTTAAGTTATTAGTTGGAATTTTTTCTTATTCTGAACTTTTTCGATTCTTATAATCGGATAAAAGTACCTTTAATACTCGAGATTATATTTTGACATCTCTCTAATTTGATCTTACACCCACATATTTAAATACTAACGAAAATACGCTTGTTAAAATTTAACTAAAAAAGAGCGAATGAAAAATCTGATAGTATAATTGAAAATTTTGGTGTGGATAAAAAAAATCAATAGTGTATTTTCAAAAGTCTCGTATGTATCTTTATCGATTTTTAGAAAAATGAATTTAATATTCCAGATTATTTGATAATATGGGATATTTTAAAATTTTCCGATTTTTTTGAAAAATTCAGTTCATTTTTTACAGAAAAAAATTAAAATTAACACTACCATTTTACGGAAAACAATAAAATACTAAATTTTTTGAAAAATTCGATAAAATACCAAATCTTTCAAAAAATCCAATAGAAATTCATAGATTTTTAAGAAATTCAATAATGTATTTGAAAAATTCATAGATTTTTTGAAAAATCTCGTAAAAACTCGTAGTTTTTTTTAAAATCTTGTAAAAACCCGTAGTTTTTCTGAAAAATCTTGTAAACACTCATAGATTTTTGAAAAATTCAATAATAGGGTTTTGAAAAATCTGATAATGTATTTAAAAACTTCGATATTTCAAATTCGAAAAATTTTAAAAAAATTCATTAAAAGTTAATAAAATCCCCCCAAAATCCGATAAAAACTCATTAATATCTCCAAAAATCTAATAAAAACTCATGAAATTTCAAAAAATCTAAAAATAAAACAGTATTTTAAGGCAACGAAATCTCTCTCTGTATAAGGGGTGTTCGTGGGCCAGCTTGGTTCGATTTTGAGAGAATTCGATATTCAAACCGATTAAAATTATTTGAATTGGTTTGGATTGGATATGCAAATTTTTGGAATAAAGCCCAAATCGAACCGAACCGAGAAACAACAGATTGATTTGAGTTGGATTGATCAGATAGATAAAAAAAATACAAATATACTTGAAAAAAGTAACTTATTTATAGAAATTATTTTTTCATAATAATATAAAAAAATATAGTATTAATAGTGTCAAATTGTAAATACTAGACTAACAATTTTTTATTAATAGATTCAAAAATATCTAACAAGACAAATATTTAACATAAAGACTTTTGAATATACAATTAGTTACTTGAATTATGATGATAATGAATGTGTTTCATAGTTCTATCCTCAGTTACCACAATACACTAACAATTTTCAAATAATAAATTAAAATAGCATAATTTGTCCACAACGACATTTTACATTTTTCTTCTTAAAGTTGAACTATTGATTGTAATTTTCATTGATAATTAATTATGATTGGTTCGGATTGAGTTTGCAAGTAAAATACTAAAAGTTCGATGTCCAAACGAATTGTTATTAGATTTCATTGATTCGGTTTGATTCTTGTCCGAGCTGAAAAAATGTCAAACTTAAAAATTATAATTTGATTCAATTTCTAATTTGGTTTGAATTTATCCGAATCAGTTAACACCCCTAAGTATACCTCAACATTTAAACTCTAAGTTAACTTGTCATAAAATTCATTACTCAACTAAAAAATTGTTTGAATTAATGAGAAGATTGTTAATTAAATAATTATATCAACAAATTCAAATATTCATTAAAACATTACAAATTAAATATGCTAGTGGATAAGTTGCCAACTTAACATGCACCATCCGAACCGAACTTAAGAAGAACTAGATTCGAATTCAAATTCTCCACTATAATGTCATCTAATCGGTGGATATTTCAAAATAATAACAATAGAGGATGATTTATCAGCAACACATTACATGAACCAATAGAGAGATCCAAAACTAAACCTGTTTAACACCACTTGGTTTCTCATCAACTTCAAAAGCAGAAACTGGGAAGGTTCTAGAAAGTCCAGCAGGAGTTTGGAAAGTGATTTTACCAGTTGGCGGATCATCAATATAAACATCACTAAGTGTAATCCAAATGAAAAGCTCTTTGGTTTTCACACCGGTCATTTTCTTAATCCTACCTTTTACAACACGAGCAGTAACCTCAGTAGCATAAGATGTAACTTTCCCAATCTTTTCAAATCTGTGTGTTATGCTTTTCTTCTGTTTCACCCAAACGAAACCCGTTTCTCTGTGGCGACCAACTTCAGTGATGTCTTTCAATGGTAACAGGCCATTGGGGAGAGCAAATTCTACAAGAAAGTCTTTGCATATTTGTTGACAGATTTGGTCGCCATGGAATACCTCTGATTTCGACTTGATTTCTTCGGTTACCAACGACATCGTTTTGAGTTTCTGTTTTTTTTTTTTATTTGTTTGTGTTGAGTTTCAATATGTGGTGGTTTGGGTTCTTATATAGATCTCATTTTGTGAAACTAGTCTTACATCTGCCGTTAATTTCAATAATTGCCATTACCGTATACAAATGGGACGTTTAATTTCATAGTTTCCATAATTAGTGGTCACTGGTCACTCTCTAAATTAAAATAAAATGTTTTATATTTTTTAGAGCTATTTTTTTTTAATAAGATTATCATATAACAAAAAAAAACAGAACAAAGAGAGGGGGACCAAACCAAAACCCTCTCAAGAAACAACGAACCTAAAGAAAGGCAAACCTAGCCTATTCTTTACAAAATCTGCCCTCAAAAAATTAGGAATACTATTATAGTTAGTGTAATCAGTAACCGTTAGCCCTATATTTGCCAGTGAATCCGCACAGCTATTACCTTCTCTGAAAATGTGAGAGGCCACAAAAGAAATACTACCAATGATATTAATACAGTTCATCCATCTTGTACGGATTTGCCAAGGAACCAAGATATGCGTGGAAAAAGCACGAATTACCGCTAAAGAATCAGATTCTAACCAAATGTGCCTCCAACCCTTCTCATGGGCGAACTCGATCACTAACATAGCACTTGAGAGTTCGACAATGAGAGAGTTGGTAATACCCAGGAAGCTGGCAAAGGCGCCGAGAAACCTACCCTCATGATCTCTAGCTATGCCTCCACATGCCGAAGGACCCGGGTTGCCAAGGGAAGCACCATCACAGCTAAATTTAATCCAACCCCACGGAGGGGGCTTCCAGATGACTTCCACAATCTTTTGAGCAAAAGGAGGCTGTATAGTAACTCGAAAATTTTTCAGAATCACAAAATCCAGCATATTAGTGTATGCCGGAGACCTGAAATTGTTACCAGCCACACCACAAGCCGAGACTATAGCCGCAATAGAGGAAGTTGGAGCAATCCGAGTCTCTTTGAATCTAACAGAATTACGCGCAAACCAAATAGAATTGAGCAAAAAAATAACAGCAACTTTATAAACAATCTTACATTGGGAATTCCATTGCTTCTTAGCTCCA
The DNA here is from genome assembly GCF_029867415.1 of Vicia villosa. Classification (NCBI taxonomy): domain Eukaryota; kingdom Viridiplantae; phylum Streptophyta; class Magnoliopsida; order Fabales; family Fabaceae; genus Vicia; species Vicia villosa. The sequence continues at coordinate 152,248,017 of NC_081185.1, forward strand.
TTCTAAATGTCCTCCCAGTTGGAAAAACTAACGTTCATATTCAGGGCCGCTGCCAGCCAGCCCCACAAAATGGCCGCATACTCGCAATCGAAAAAAAAGATGCAGAGCGTTTTCCTCAGCTTTTGAACAGAGACTGCACCTAGAAGTGAAGGCGAAACTCCTACGCGACAATTGATCATCCGTAGCCAGCTTGTTCTGTAGAAGACGCCAAACAGTGAAAGATTTAGAATCATGTGCAATTTCAGCAATAAGCATCATGAATATGAAGGTGAGTTGTTACTTTTTCTTATTGCTACCTGAATGTGAATATGCTATACATTAGAACCGGGCCGGCCCAAATTGTTTAGTGGCCATGTTCTATTTTAACAATAGGGTCCATAATAAATTAAAGTATAAAAAATTATTTAAATTATTAATAACATAAAAATTTAAAAAATTATTTAAAAATATTTTGACAAATGTAACTATAACTTTTGTACTTTATCTATCAGTAAATTTTCTCTATTTTTTAGAATTGTTACTAAGTCATACAAGTATGAAACCAATTGATTACACTTTACATGGTAAATTTTAAATTTTTGATCTACTAATATATATTTTTTAAGATAAATTATTTAGTATTAATGAAGTTAAGTTGGATACTGGTACCTTTAGTGTAAATTATATTAAAATTTTAATTTAATTTAAAGTAAAATAAAATAAAAATTTGACATATCAATGAATCATAGTATTTGATTGGTTGAGAGTACCAGTACGTAACTAAATTCTAGAGTAACGGAGTGTTCACCTTTTTTTTACTACAAAACATTAAATATTTCTTTAAAAAAATACATATAAATTTTATTAGAAGGTGATACATTTACGTGCTAAATTAATACAAAAAAACGTAATAAGATAATACTACATTAAGTTAATAAAAATAAGTGGCTTACACGCTTAGTAAAGGGGGAGACCATTTGCACTAAACATAAATACCATTTGCACATATCATGCAGTATATTTTATTCAACATGTATAAATATTTAGAGGCCCCTAGCAATGTGAGGCTCTGTGTTGTGGCTCATGTTGCACAGGCACAGGGCCGGGCCTGCATTAGAACAAGAAAACTGTTGAATTTTGTTGGACAAGATTGCGCTCTTCTGGAAGAAGATTATGGATGGATAAATTCAAAAGCTTTGGTTCCCGTTTGATTTGTAGTGCTTGCCAAGTGTTTGTTAAAAATCGGACCGGATATCGAATCAGTAAAGCTTTTGGTTTAAGGTTTAATCGGTTAAACCTATAGTTGAACCGTTTGCCAAATAACTTAATAATATAAAACTAATTTTTAATATATATATATATATATATATATATATATATATATATATATATATATATATATATATATATATATATATATATATATATATATATATATATATATATATCACATAATCATATATTCACAACTTAACAAAAATAAATATTTTAAAAATTAATTATAAATTTAATACAACAATATCAATTGTACATATAATAACACAACATAATTGTACACTTTATTGTAAACTTCATTTAAGAATAATTTGAACAAATTATAAAATTACAATAAAATAAGTTAAACTAATTCAAATCAAAAATAAATTAATAGAACATAATAATTAAAATAAAGAATACCATAATTAAAAGATAAAATACAAAATATAAACAATACAATCCACTTAATTAAATAATAAAAAGCAAATTCGAGTAGAACTACGACAAACTTATGATGGAGTGTGGTTGAAAGAAAAACTATAAAAGAGTGACAAAACTTAAAAATTTGTATGTTTGTGATAAAAACACAAAATTATTTTTTGTGATTGGAGAATGTATGTTAACTTATGAAATTTACACATTAAATTTTTTCAAAAAAATGGTCAATTTGATGCATTTTTTTAATCAGACTACCGATTTTGACTTTTGGACGATTCAATCCGGTTTTTATGGTTTTACTCTGATTTTGACCCACTACCGATTTTGAAAGGTTGACCCAACCGGATTCATCTCCGGTTAACAGTCCAATCGGTTGAACCGGTCGGTCGGACCGGACCGGGAACCAAAGGGATCACCGGTCTGGTCTGATTGCAGGACCATGTATGCCATTGAACCGGTGAGAACCGGCCAAAACCAGAAAAAAACCGGTGAACTGGCGGTTTTAAAAAACCGGCGGTTCAAATGCATGCTCTTTTCGCACAAAACGACGCCGTTTTCATATTTTTTTTAAAATAAAAATATATTAGACTTTATTCCAACCTTATTTGGAACAACTTTTCCTCTGTTTGGAATTAGAGCTAGTTTAAAATTTATTTACATTTATATTTTGTATTATTTTGTTGTGATTGATGATTATATTTAGAATTTAAATGTAAAGAATAAACATGTGAAATTGTGATATTTTGAAATTTTGTAGGTGTTTTGATATTTTTTAGAGACTGAGTCATCTGATTCGACAGATTTAATAAATATATAGTAGTGCAATACATACGACTTTATTCAATCGAGTTATCCGGTTTAATCTGATTTAGTCATGTGGTTCGAACACTAACCCAGTGGTTCAACCAATGACCCAGTACCCTCACCGGTTTAATTATCGGTCCGGTTTTTAATACACTGCTAATGATAACCTCCACTAGACGCATGCTAGCAGACCCTTCAGGGAATAAACCATCGGCAATGCTTACCTGCTCCATGTCAGCTATCTCACGACACTAAGGAAGAACATCGTTAGTATGGTCCATCTGAGCCAGATGATTCTACAAAATCTCCTCATGGACTGCTCTGGGTGGTGATCCAGTTGTAGTGGGAATCATGTATGAGTGTGACACTCTGTTAGTACCAAGTGATGTACCCGTCAACACAGCTCCAATCCCTCTCTCATGTGGTCGCCCGAGCCTCAGCAGGAACCATGTGGTGCTCCCAATATGCAAAGATTGTATCTAGTTGCCGACAGGTCATGGCGATAGGAACAGAGTCAGAAGGGTGGCGAGGTATCGTCTACTGGTAGCCGAACTTCCGCATGATGCACTCCGGAAGATAACGAACAATGATGGTCGAGCTGGAAGCCAACCATCTAGAATATAGCGCGATCTCATCAAATGGAACTGTCTCACAGTGATCAGCGTAAGAGTCGTATCGGACATCCTCAACAGCTATGCGGTCAAGACAGCGCCTGTAAGGATCTGACACATGGTTCCCTCTGAAGGGGCGAAGGCTCTAGCACGCGGTCTGGCCTCAGTGTAACCCGACACCTCTCCCCAACCAATAATGTCAGAGAAGTGTTGTAGTATCCAACCCTGAAAAAAATACGGTGATCAAACATACTATCACAAATATATAATAAACTTTGAGAAAATATAGAAGGATATAAGATTGTTACCACTAGGATGGTAGAGCTGTCAACCACAGTCCTTGCCTTCCACAGGCATCCCTCTTCAAGTCTGTGGTAGGTGTACACCAGTGTAGCCATTCCCCAGTTGTACTCATGGACACATGCGATATTCGATAAGTATGTCAAGTAAAAACCCCATTTTGGTGGTTTGATCGTCGGTTTTACACATCAAACACTACTTACATTGTCTCTAAACTATATTTATAAAATTACCCAATCATTTCTATACCAAAAGATTGAATTCAAACTCTATTACAAAAATTCTGAAATAACTCAAAAATTCGAATACTTACCCGATTAAATTGAGTTTGAAAGTTGTTGAAATATGATGATAGTTGATGTTGACGTTATCGGCCGAACTCAAGAGAAAAAAATAAGTTTTGTGAAGTTTGATATTTGAGGTTTGGAGGTTTGGAGAGTTTGAGGAGTTTGTGAAAACTGAAGAATATGGGAGAGGAATAGTTTGGCGCAAATATAAAAAAAAAATACATTTCTAGAAATATGTCTACAAAAATAAAAGATATTTTAGGCAACTCACACAACTGACAGTGACTAGGCTTGCCAACCATGTCATTGAAGCTAAAATCATTTCAGGTAAAAATGTTGGTAACGTCATTTATATTCCAAGAATTTCTTTGTCTCCTTCCCAATCACCATGGCCATTTAAATTGGTAAGGAGACAATTTCCAATTATTGTCTCATTTGCAATGACAATAAATAAGTCTCAAGGACAATCTCTTGACCATGTTGGGTTATATTTACCTAAAGAAGTATTTAGCCATGGTCAATTGTAAGTGGCTATCTCTAGAGTTAAATCAAAAAAGGGTCTTAGGATTCTTATTCATGACAAAGATAAAGAAGCTTTGACTATTACCACCAATGTTGTGTTCAAGGAAGTATTCCAGAACATTAATTAGGTATCCTCTCTGCTTCCCCAATGTGAAATTATACTTGCAATTTACTTTATAATTCAAGCTCATACAAGAATTCCTTTTATTGCAAAGTTATGATTCGGGATACCAATTCTCATTGCAGGAAAACAATTGAAGCTTATGGTGCTGGTTTTGAAGTTGGTTGCTTTAACAAATATTGGTTTATTCAATGTCAACAAAGATTTGTTAAATCATATTTAAACAACATTTTATTTACTGACAAGGTTGTTATTTTCCTAACATGTATTTTGTTCCTGTTACAACAAACATGTATTTTCCTAGCAGTGATTTTTGAACACATTTAATTCACACGCCAAGGCAAGTTTTTGATACCTACTTGCCAACTGGGTGCTGTATTAGAATAGGTTTCTAAATTGCTATTCATGGCACACAAGGATACCTGGCGAGTATTTTTTTTGATTACTATATTTAAATATAGTTCTAATTAAATAAAGCATTACAACATTTTGGATAACAATGGCACACAAGTTACTGCATTATTATTTTCCTAACTTGTGTTTTGTTCCTGTTACAACAAACATGTATTTTCCTAGCAGTGGTTTTTGAACACATTTAATTCACATCCCAAGGAAAGTTTTTGATACCTACTTGGCAACTGGGTGCTGTATTTGAATAGCTTTCTAAATTGCTATTAAGGGCGCACAAGGATACTGGCGAGTTTTTTTATTGATCCCTATATTTAAATATAGTTCTAATTAAATAAAGTTGTAATACATTTTGGATAACAATGGCACACAAGTTACTGCAATAATTTGGAAAATTTGAAGTAACTAACCATAAGCAATTTCATCTTAGCCACACCCAGGTTCACCATCATAAGTTATAAACAATTTTAAGCATTCTGTTATAAACAAATTAGAAACGGAATATAAACAATTCTAACAATACAACTGATCATAAAGTTGTTTTTTAAAACATTGCACTAAATATCCTCTAACAAGGAACGAGATATAAATACATCGAGAAACATATGATAATTAACTTGGGAAAACTAAGTGGAATCACCCAAGTTTAAAATCCATTAAATGGACAACCAGTACAACATAAATCCCATCAAAAGCGATTACACTCCCTCCCTCAACGGTTCAACAGCCAAACGACCAATGTGTGTGCCTCCCTGTTTATCCTCAAGGACAACTTGTCTCCTCTCTTCAGCCTTCTCTGTCTGGCATACTCATACCATCCAACCCCTATGTACGCATTCTCCTCTGTATTTCTCGGCCTGCATCGTAGCTCTGCTTGGTACACAATCCCCATATCTGCATCGAAAATATCTATTTGCGTGGGAAAGGCAGTTAAGAACCTGCAAACTTCCCGCGGAAACACCTGAACAAAAAGTAAATTCGTCACATCATCATTAAGTATCCGGGAAGTTGTTTTGTTACTCATTATTGTGCAAAGTAACTCTTACAAGTACATTACGCCGAGCATTTCGACCTGATGCAATTGTTTTTGTCCACGAAATTGTATCGTCTCCGTCGGAAAAACTCAAATTTGAATCCATGCTTCCAGAACTACACAACAGTTACGATAATCAATGACAACCTTTTCAAATTTTACACATCATGGATTACTATGAGGAAACAATTTCAACACATCCGCATGGGCATTTATGCTGATCATACAAGGGAAATAACAATCGGCAATTAACTAATTCATACACATATCAACCTTATCACTGCACACGAAAATAAATGAGAGACGCAAAACATTTATAATCGTATGAATTTTGTAAATACAATTCCTTCAGCAATCTGTCAGTTGCAGTATATCACTTTCTCACAATTCATCAATTGCACCATATCGTGAGCAACTTAGAAAATTTCTAAATGGCATAACATTCTAAACTTCATAGCGTCTGTGATGATTTTCAGAACAGTGAAATTCTTCCCCACATATAGTTCAATTTATCGAAGCTATGAGTCATTGAACATTAGGTCAAAAAACAATTTTCAATTCCTAATAATCTGAATAACTTACCTGAACTCGGACGAATCATCTGAAGGTGGCTCCACAAAGGCTTCCATTGAAAGATCGTCAAACAACTTCTAAGGGAATGGCTAACAAATAGCTATTTGCAACTGCTATCATGAAGAAACTTCTAACGGAATCATCGTTTGCAGCATCTACAATACCCCTTTTATAATTGAAAATAGACCTATCTTGATTTGGGCCATGTCAATTACCATCTTTTTCTATTTGGGCCCATTATCTTTTTTATTGGTGGACCATACTTTAAAAAATAAACCTATTTTACTAAATAGTAATTAATAAATTTCTTATGAAACAATGACTTTTTTAATATGTGTATTTTTCTAAGCTTTTTCTATTGCATTTAGGGTAAACTTCCTTACTGAGCATTTTTCGTATCGTTGATATTATACTACCCCACCAAAAAAATGCACCCGTGCGACAGCACGGGTCTCCGACTAGTTCTCTTTTAAAATGCATCATTGCCATCTATTTCATTGATATTTGAAATAAGAGGTATACTATCTATACACTAAAATCATACACTATATATGATACACCGTAGTTTTTAAATTTTTTTTTTGGTCTATGGCACAAGTCTCAAAGCATAAAAAATAAAAAAATAAATCAAACATGGTTTCAACCGTATGAAAATACGACGTCGGTGTACACTTTAGTGTAACCCTATCATTCCTCTTGAAATAAATCTCAAAGGGCTTGGTCCAAATAGTGTCAAGCTGTTTTTTTTTATTTCTCATATTTATTTTTTTAAAAAAAAGAATCAACAAAAATTGACTTCCATTTGGTTTAACCATTACGTGGAATGAAGTATTTGAATCTGCTATGAATGATTCAATAAAAACAAACTTGGTGTCTTCTATTATCCTTTTTATTAGCTTTTAGATGGTTAAAATCCATATTGATCCTCTCTCTTTGTATTTATTTTTGTCTTAAAATAACAGTGTCTTTGTGTCAAAGAAACCCAAATAACTTTAAAAGAAAGTTTTTATGGCTCATCCGTAAGAAAAATGGTTGGGATGGGACAGAGGAAAAAGTAAGTTGAAACTAAATTGTAAGTAAGCATCACAAGTTACCGTTAGACTCCTTAAATGTGATCCAACTTTTTGTGATACATTTCATAAAAAAATGTCTCCTTTACAATTTTTTGTTTGTCTCAAAATAATTATTCTTTTACAATATAATGTAATATTTATTATTATTTTCTCCTATTATATTTTTATTTATTAAATTTCAATTTATTTAATTATTCTATTAACTATAATTAATAAGAATATTCTAATAAGTTTCATTATTAAAATTAACATATTTGATCATTGTCTTAAGAACCAGGTATTGCAAGTATAACCCTTTATATGAGAGGAAAGAGTATTATTTCAAATTACCATAGGACCATTTAAGGATGGTTCCACTTTATAAGCCATAAGGGAAAGAAGCTAGAACCACTTTATAAAGGAAGGAGCTTCCTTAACATTACACTATAAGTTAACTTGTCATAAAATTTTCATTATTACTCTACTTAAAAACTAGTTTGAGTTAACTGAGAAGATTCTTAACTAAAATAATTATTGAAAAAATTTAAATATTTATTGAAGATCCTTAATCAACATTATGCTATTTGTTTTTGACATTTTTTATTTTCTAGTATTAGAAACAACGAATGCAAGATTAATGCATGACAAAAAGAAGTAGCATGGTTTGTTTTCAGAATTTTATATTTATGAACTAGCAATTCAATAATTTTATAAAACACTGTCGCACGCTCGCGAAAAATGAATAGAGTCGCCACCAATATATTTATCCCATAAGGGAAAGGAATACCAGGAAACCTAACAAAGGAAGGAACAGGGTCTTGCGACCAGAGAATCAAGGTACGGGAGTCGGTTACGCAAGGGGAAGGTATTAGCACCCCTCGCGCCCATCGTACGCGATGGTATCCACCTATGTTTATTTCTATCTAAAGGGTGTCTAACTATGTCTATGTCTAAATGCGAAATGAATGCAGAATGTAGGGAAAATAAAGAATTGTACTCGCACGGGCCCTACCCCGCTGCCTACGTATCCTTTTCAGGAATCAGAGTTACCGTAGCTCGGCTAAAGATTTTCTGTTTGTTTTTGTGTTTTTTAGTTGGGCGGCGTTAACGCTCACGCTCTTGCATAAGGGATCGCCTAGGATGCAATGGAGCGGAGATAACTTGCCCTTAAGAAAAGAAAAAGAGATTGGTTTGTGTCTTTTAGGGTAATTCCATGATGACGAGAACCTACTACAAGGCTTCGCACCACTTCCTTACTTTGTTTTAAATCTTGACCATTTATTAGTGTTTTATGTGTTTTTGGTTGGTGTTTTTTAAGGGAATTTGTTTGTGACTCAGATCATACCAAAAGGAGTTTTGTTTTGCATATTTAGAGAACGCACATCGAGGCCTACGCCACAATCGTTTCTCTAAATAACGGTTAAGAAATACATCGAGGTTTCACACCTCAATCATTTCTTCTCCGTTAAGTAAAGGAGATACAAAAAGAGTTTTTTGTGAATATTTAGAGAATGCACATCGAGGCCTACACCACGATCGTTTCTCTAAACAACGGTTAAGAAATACATCGAAGCTTCACACTTCAATCATTTCTTCTCCGCTAAGTAGGAAAGAACATACATCGGGGCCTACACCCCAATCATTTCTTTCCTACTATGAAATATAGTGACGGTATGATCTTCATCGATATTTATTACGTATTTTAAAAGTCGAAAGGGAAAAGAATGAAAGAAGGGAACTATTTCTAAATCTAGTCTAAGTTGTCTATACAAGGGATTTAAAATGAAAAACTATGCAATTCATTAACAACAAAAAACTATACATGAAATAGGTAAAGGAAATCAATATATGACAAATAAAGTTTGAGAACTATAACAAGTAAATGGTATTCACAATCACACATACATCAATTAAGTCTATAAAAAATCGGGACTAAAATTAATTCCTAAATCTACTAACAAGATTATTTACAAGGAAGTATTAAAACAAAAGAAAATTCAAACCATATTGCAAAGAGAAAGGTTTGTTAAAAAAAAAATACTAAAACAACTAAAAAATATAACAAAAATCGTGACAATTATTTACACACCCTAAAATATCTAAAACAAATTTTTATAGGTTTTTATTAGAGTTAAAAATTGGAATAGTGAATTAAAAGGTTAAAAGAAAACAAAATTTAAAAGAAAAATTCTAAACTACCAGGGGTGCTGAAGTAATTTCCAAATGAGCTAAAACCAGGTTAAATGCATTCTGGGCCAGAAACAGGGGGTGGAGAAAGCATGGGCGCGTAGGCCCAAATTCGTTGGAGTGTGGTGCATTAGCAAATGCGGAGTGTAATTCCAAGAATTTACTCTCAGGCCCAAAACGAAGTGGTTTCGGTCCATCACCTTCAACACTCTAATCCACCTCATTTTTATTCCATTTTATTTTATTATTTCACTTACATTATTCAGTATGTGGGAAAAGAAATGTAACGTGATTTTAAGCATGTGAAAAAAAATCAATCAGGCACACTATCACTTAAGTCACTATATGACAAAAACAATGTCTAAGCCAATCACCACGTTACACTTCATCACCCAATCATATGAATATGGACAAAACTGCAATTAAATGGGGACCAGAATCCAATTAGGGCGTGCCACGTAAGCGAAGAGGGTTGAAAACGTGAACAACAAAATAGATGCCGGAGAGCCACCTCCGGTCATCTTCTCCGATCAACCCCGCCGGAACTATAATGCGATTCGCCCAGAGATAAGGGAACGACACACTACTCCCTTCGGATTTTCGTGCTGAGCACGAATCTGGCTTTAGATTTTATTAACTCTTTCTCTAACATCCAAACCGTGATCAAACCTAAAACCCTAACGTAAAGAACCTTCATCAAAACTCACTCTAAGCATGCTAACGTGTTCATAATCACTTGTAGAACTCAAACAAACAGTTTAACATTCAGATAACAACATATTCGAAGCAAATCGAAATCAACACTCAAGAATCCAAAGCTATGCAAGGCAACAATCATCCATCTCACATAGTAGTATTAATATGCTCAGGGAGTTCGAAATACTTACTTGTTCAGATTCTTGGAGCAAAAGCAGTGGGGAACCTCGTGGATCTGAGCTCCTAATGATGATGCTTACACTTGTTGTGAATCTTCAATGTGTATTGACGGCAGAGAGACAAACTCGTGTGGTTTGAAGATAACGAATCTTGCAGCTAAGGTGTAGATCCACAAATCTTCGAGATAGCCAGTGATGAAGAAGATGCTGAGTCAGCGGAAGGAGCGGTTGATGATGATGATGCTGCAATCGCAAGAGGTGAGGTGATGGATGATGAAGGCCAATGAAGGTTGGGAGCTTTGTGTTGAAGATAGAGGTTCGGTTATGGAGAAGGAGAAGCGGAGGAGAGTGGTGGTTGAAGAGTTAGTTATGGAGGTTGGAGGTGGTAGTTATGGTGGTTTGAAGTTTGTTAGAAGCGTAACAAACTTTCTGTTTCTGTAATGAAGAGAGGGAGAGAATCGAGAGAGAGAAGAAGGTGAGAGGAGGGAGAGAGTGAAGAGAGTGATGAGAGTTGTGAGTTTTGAAAAATGAGAGAAATGTGTGTCCGTGTGAATCGTGAAGGGCTTGATATTTATAATGGAGTGAGAGTGTATGAGAATATGGTGTGGCTTTGATGTAGTGAATAGTTTCTTGTTTGTAGTAAGCTTCTATCAAGTTTTCATGCATGCAGCCTTTTTGTTAGGTTTATCAACAACTCACGTGATGCTTCCTGTGGCTTGGTGCTTATGGTAAAAATTGCAACACATGGCTGCTATTCCGCGCAAATGCCAGCTACAGGTTTAGTATCTCTTGCTAAGCCAATATGTTCAACATGCTCACTTTATGTGCTTGTAGCTTTAGACATGGTCAACCATTTACCTCAGTCTAAAGATCAATGTGAAGAGGACATGGAATACAACAACATTGACGTTGGAGATACCTTGAAATGATGGATGGAGGTGTAAGAAAGATTGTATGAAACCTGATGGGAACAAATGCCTTGGACGCGCGTGCACAGTTCAACCTTAGCCGGTCACATTACAAATTACCAATAGCTCACTTCAACGCTTCATATCTCGACGATTAAGTAACCAAATGGTATAATTCTTTGACCTTAGGGTAGAAGGAATGGATGAGATTATTTTGATACCAAATTAGAGTCAATAGAATGCTAACACGTCTCTGAAATTGGCTTTGAAAGTGGCACGCCATGTGTTTGATTGAATGCCTCACGTGACCTGAATTCTATGCCCAGCCAGACGCGTAACTTTGACTTTATGAAGATGAGACTTTGGAGTTTCATAGATCATTCAATATCCACTCAATTTATTTGATTCTTGGTTAATTGTATAGAGAACATGGAGGGGAAGAGAATGATACCAAGTTTGCCTCTTGTGGCCATCTATATTTCTCTATAATCAAGCTCAAATTCAACACACCACGTGTTCGACGAATTGTGTCACGCTGCCCAGGAATCTTCTTAGCATCTTGACTTGTGTCTCAATGATAATGTTCAACTTCAAACCTCAACAACTTTTGATTCAAGCATTTTTTGAAGATGACCCCAACTGCAAACTTGTAGTATTCCATGAGGTGAACATTTTTTATGTTGTAACTTTTTTGAATCGAGGCCCAGAAGTACATGTAAAATGGTTGTGAAGTGAGCTGATCAACCATGCCAAAAACTCAATATTTTTTCTAAGTGTTAGAACTTATCATTTTTGGTATTTTCTATTTTTGGTAATTTTTGTCAAACTCCCGATTTTATCTATTCCTTGACTTTTCTTGACCGATTTTTCACCAAAAGTCGGTATTTGAGTGATTGACCCGATTTTGACCCAAAAGTCAACTGTTCTGATTTTCCTCCGATTTTAATGAAATTCCCGATTAATCCGCTTCTGACCCATAGAAATCAACTGAACACTTCCACACAAGCATCGTGCCACTTCTCTCCATAAAATCGACTCTTGATCAATGTATTTGACCAAAAAGTCAACTGCGTTGACTTTGGTCAAGAAACCTAATTCAGGATAATCAGATGAACATCAAGCTTGCACTTTTCAAACAATGCCTTGAGTTGAGAATGAGAGGGCCCCAACCCAGGGGGGCTTCAATGAACAAAGAGCCACATGATTACACCTCAGATCCACACATTTGGTAAGAGATTCTCTGCTATAAAAGCTATCCCTTGCTAGTCTCTGATTAATACAAATGATATGAATGCATGAGTTATGTTAATGACTTAATGGGAGATATGTACATGAGATGAGAAGTCTAAGCCAGTTGGAAATCAAGGGTAGGACAAATTTGGGGTATGACAGCTGCCCCTATTTAATCATCTTACACCTGAAGGTGAGATTGGCGTTAGCCTTTCGAACATTCGAGGTAGAAGAAGATTAAATACCAAGACCTGAAATTTGTCCTGAAGAAAAGATGGTGTCAGTGTTATCTTTATTATATTTTTTGTTTGATATCTGCTGGGGAAAGAGGAATGTTTTTCTTTTTCTGGTGGAAAAGTTTACGGTGAGTAATGGTTGAATGGTGATAGCTTGTAACGTGGTAACGGTGCCGACACAGGGTTTTCAAAGAGAATGGTTGTATGAAACAATGATCGAAAGAAAAAGACCTCGTGCGATTTACGACTCAACGTCAGGACTGAAAGGAATAAGATCTCGTGGCGATCTATGACTCAACATCGAAAGAAGATCTCGTGGCGGTCAACTCATCAACAGAAGAAAAGGGAATAAGATCTCGTGGCGATCTTATGACTCAACATCGAAAGAAGATCTCGTGGCGATCAACTCGTCAACAGGAGAAAAGGGGATAAGATCTCGTGACGATCTTATGACTCAACATCGAAAGAAAATCTCGTGCGATTTTCCACACTTTGGAAAGGAATAAGATCTCGTGGCGATCTTATGACTCAACATCGAAAGAAAATCTCGTGCGATTTTCCACACTTTGGAAAGGAATAAGATCTCGTGGCGATCTTATGACTCAACATCGAAAGAAGATCTCGTGGCGATCAACTCATCGACAGAAGAAAAGGGGATAAGATCTCGTGGCGATCTTATGACTCAACATCGAAAGAAAATCTCGTGCGATTTTCCACACTTTGGAAAGGAATAAGATCTCGTGGCGATCTTATGACTCAACATCGAAAGAAAATCTCGTGCGATTTTCCACACTTTGGAAAGGAATAAGATCTCGTGGCGATCTATGACTCAACATCGGCTCGACATCGAGGGACGAAAGAAGACATTGTGTCAGACATTCATCAGAGATTGAAGATACCTCGCATCGGCACCGCGGTTGGAAGAGATTTGAAATGTAGTAGCAGATATCAATCGGGATTTGTAAGGACAACTTTTTACGTGGGGAAGTATTATTGTCTTGATTGAGTGATGATTTGTATTATCTGGCTTATGCTTTGTGTGCATGTTTGAATTTTGATGCATGGCGTAATGATCCATTGTAATGGATATGCTACGCTTTCGAGGATGCAATGCTATATGCAATGGATTCTATATGCAGAGAGTGCCAAATAAAGGCCCTTGGTGGGACAGAAGAGTAGGATCATTGGGGTCTGTTGCTTGTGATCTTGAGACGCCATTGTGGGTGGGCGCTGAAAAACCTCATAGTGCCAAAGATGATTGGCAACTGTATGGAGGATTAGAACATAACTCTGTTGGGGAGGAAGTGACTTTGCTCGACCTTCCTTACATCCTATACTGCTTGGGGAAACGTGGGTTCTGATGGACACTTATTTGTCTGCCGTGTAGGGGAGAGACATGGATTTCTTCCGGTGTCTTGTGCTTACCAGTACTGATGAATTATACGCTTGAACTTTCACGCGGGATGATGATGACTTATGTGACACATCATAAGCCAAGATGGTGGCTAGAACCTGCAACCTGCACAGAAAACAACGTTTGGATGCAAATGGTGCCCCTTAGAGCACTTTTATGTTTATGTAACATCATGTTTCGTTTTGATTTTGTGATTATTATTCCCCATGTTTTCAATGCAATGTTTGATAACGAATTAAATCACACCTTGCATGCGAAAAAATGAAAAGCAGGAAAGAACACTTCTTATCAAAAGATCATTTTATTGATGGAACGCCTATGAATAGGCTTCTGTACAAGGAAGCAACTCCTAAATGAGGTAGTCGCGAAAGGAAAATAAAATGCAAAAAGCAAAATGGCAAAGAGAAATGCTCGAGTTTCCATTAAAACTGATATTGCTACAATTCCCCTATCCTCGATCCTCTCAATGCTTTGCTTCAGAAGGGTAATGGTTGGATTGATCTGTCCGTTCTGCCAAGGGCGTATAGGGGTCTTTGTGAAAGATATTCAGACTGCAGCCTCTCGCTTTTGATCCCTAACTTTTGCCTGGATCGCCCTTTCGGGTTTTCAATCCAGCGGGATGCCCCTTTTTGCCTAAGTCGCCCTTTCGGGTTTTCAACTTAGCGGGTTATTCTTTTTGTTCTATCCCTAATTTTTGCCCAAACCCTTTTGGTTTGCCGGGATGCCCTTATTTTTGCCTAGGTACGTCGACCTAGCGGGTCTTTTATGCGTAGTATTTTTTGACTGAGTCTGAATTGACTGGAAGCGGAACGTCTTCCCCATCCATCTTTGTCAAGATTAAAGCCCCACCTGAAAATGCTTTCTTCACAATGTATGGTCCCTCATAGTTGGGAGTCCATTTGCCCCTTGGATCGGTGTGAATTGGCAAGATCTTCCTTACGACTAGGTCACCTGTGTGGAATTCTCGAGGCCGAATTTTCTTGTCATACGCTTTCTTGATCCTCTTTTGATACAACTGGCCATGGCAGATAGCAGATAAGCGTTTCTCCTCAATTAGATTGAGATGATCAAGCCTCGTTTGAACCCATTCAGTTTCATCGAGTTTGGCGTCCATCAAGACTCTCAACGAAGGGATTTCCACTTCGACAGGTAGTACGGCCTCCATACCGTAGACAAGAGAGAAGGGAGTTGCCCCAGTTGAAGTACGAACCGAAGTTCTATAGCCATGCAAAGCAAATGGCAACATCTCATGCCAATCTTTATACGTTCTAACCATCTTCTGGACAATCTTCTTTATATTCTTGTTAGCGGCTTCGACTGCGCCGTTCATCTTTGGCCGATAGGGTGATGAATTGTGGTGTTCAATCTTGAACTCTTCACACAACTCTGCCATCATCTTGTTATTAAGATTAGACCCATTGTCAGTGATGATCTTGTTTGGAACCCCGTATCGGCATATGATCTCTTTCTTGATGAAGCGAGTAACGACTTGCTTGGTTACGTTCTTGTAAGAAGCAGCTTCAACCCATTTGGTGAAGTAGTCGATAGCAACAAGAATAAATCTGTGTCCATTTGAAGCTTGTGGCTCTATCCGTCCAATCATGTCTATGCCCCACATAGCAAAGGGCCAAGGCGATGTTAGGACATTCAAAGGAGTCGGAGGAACATGAATTCTGTCAGCATACACTTGGCATTTGTGACATTTCTTCACATACACATAACAATCACTTTCAATCGTCATCCAATAATATCCTGCTCGCAAGATCTTTTTGGCCATAGAATGTCCACTGGAATGAGTTCCAAAAGATCCTTCATGAATTTCCCGCATGATCAATTCTGCTTCGTGTCTATCCACGCATCTGAGCAAAACTCAATCATAGTTTCTTTTGTACAGGACGTCTCCTGACAAGAAGAATTTGGATGCTAACCTTCGAAGCGTTCGCTTATCACCAATCGTAGCATCTTCGGGATACTCTTGCTTCTCAACATACCTCTTGATGTCGTAATACCATGGCTTTTCATCATACACATCTTCAGTGGTGAGACAATGAGCAGGGAACACATGGGCAGGCTCTTTGTAACGGAGGATCGTTATGTCTGGCACTTCTTTAGGGGAGCTAACCCTGAACATAGCCGTCAAAGTAGCCAAAGCATCTGCCAATTGATTCTCCTCTCGGGGGATGTGATTGAAAGTGATTTCCTCAAAAGCGGGCAACAACTCCAAAATATAGTCCTTGTAAGGAACTAAATTGGGATGTCGTGTCTCCCAATCACCTCTCACTTGATGTATAACCAAAGCAGAATCCCCATATACCTCAAGGATCTTGATCCTCATATCAATGGCTGCTTCGAGACCCATTATGCAAGCTTCGTATTCTGCGACATTGTTCGTGCAATCAAAGCATATTCTAGCTGTGAAAGGGATGTGAGTTTGACGAGGAGAAGTCAAAACTGCCCCAATACCATGGCCCATAGCATTTGATGCACCATCGAACGTGAGAGTCCAACGCTCTCCTGGTTCGGGTCCTTCATTATCATCTAGCTTCATGATATCTTCATCAGGAAAGTCAAACTTCATTGACTGATACTCTTCTAATGGCTGATGAGCAAGATGATCTGCAAGGACACTTCCTTTGATGGCCTTCTGTGTGACATACTGGATATCGTATTCTGATAAAAGCATTTGCCATCGGGCTAGTCTTCCTGTAAGGGCCGGTTTTTCAAAGATGTACTTTATCGGGTCCATTTTGGAGATCAATAGAGTGGTGTGGGTCAGCATATACTGTCTCAGTCGGCGAGCAGCCCATACCAAAGCACAGCAAGTTTTCTCGAGTAGTGAGTAGCGGGATTCACAATCGGTAAACTTTTTGCTCAGGTAATAAATGGCGCACTCTTTTCGACCAGACTCGTCATGTTGGCCCAGCACACACCCCATAGATCCTTCAAGCACAGTTAAGTACATAAGAAGCGGCCTCCCAGGAACGGGGGGCATGAGAATTGGTGGCTCTTGGAGATACTGCTTAATCTTTTCGAAGGCTTCCTGACAACGATCATCCCAACGGATATCTTGATTTTTGCGCAGCAGTTTGAAGATAGGTTCACAAGTATCAGTGAGGTGAGAAATGAACCTGGCTATGTAATTCAATCTCCCAAGGAACCCTCGAACTTCTT
Organism: Vicia villosa; assembly: GCF_029867415.1. Classification (NCBI taxonomy): domain Eukaryota; kingdom Viridiplantae; phylum Streptophyta; class Magnoliopsida; order Fabales; family Fabaceae; genus Vicia; species Vicia villosa. Next base: position 152,265,423 of record NC_081185.1, read on the forward strand.
TTTCATTCTTTGGTGCTGGCATATTCTGTATTGCTCTCACTTTATCAGGGTCGACCTCAATCCCTCGTTGGCTCACGATGAAACCAAGTAATTTACCAGATCGCACTCCAAAAGTGCACTTGTTTGGATTAAGCCTCAACTTGAATTTACGCAACCGAGCAAACAGTTTCTCAAGATATACCAAGTGTTCCTCCTCAGTTTGGGATTTTGCAATCATATCGTCGACGTACACCTCAATCTCTTTATGGATCATGTCATGGAAGAGAGTCACCATCGCTCGTTGATATGTTGCACCAGCATTCTTAAGACCAAAAGGCATCACCTTGTAACAGTACGTACCCCACGGAGTAGTAAAGGTAGTCTTGGTCATATCTTCAGGAGCCATTTTTATTTGATTATAGCCAGAAAAACCATCCATGAAGGAGAACACCGAATACTGAGCAGTGTTGTCGACTAGCACATCAATATGAGGCAGAGGGAAATCATCCTTCGGACTTGCCTTATTCAAATCTCGGTAGTCAACACACATGCGTACCTTTCCGTCCTTCTTAGGAACAGGTACTATGTTTGCAATCCAAGGAGGATACTCACACACAGATAAGAAACCAGCCTTCAACTGTTTTTCAACCTCTTCCTTGATTTTCAAAGCCATATCAGGTCGAGTTCTTCGTGGTTTCTGCTTTACCGACGGACATTCTGGTTTGAGCGGTAACCTGTGCATAACTATATCTGTGTCTAAACCAGGCATGTCTTCGTATGACCAGGCGAAGATGTCAACATACTCACGAAGCAGCTCAATCAACCTTCTCTTTACATCATTTTGTAAAGCGGCCCCTATCTTGACTTCTCTCTTTGCTTCTTCTGAACCGAGGTTGATGATTTCTATGGCTTCTTGATGCGGCTGAATAGATTTCTCCTCTTGTCTCAAAAGTCTTGCCAATTCTTCAGGGACTTCACAATCTTCCCCATTATCCTCATCAGCTTGGTCAATTGGATTCTCAAGGATATTAAGACGTGGAACTGTAACATTATCATTTTTGATGGAATTCGAGCCGGATCTGCACGATGGATGATTTATGCCTTAGAATGCCACACATAAAAAGGAAAAAAGGAAAAAGCTTTGCCATTTTTGAAAAAGTTTTTAAAGTAAAAAAACAAAAATGAAAGAAATGGAACAGTAATTGCATGCGAAGATATGATTTTCATTCAATATTAAACAAATTGAAACACATGGGGGGCCCTTCTTTATACAAGAGGTCAAAAATGCTTAGGGCGAAGCATATGACTTATTGAAACAAGAAAATTACATCTCCATAAAAGTGACTTTGGGGATGTCCAAGATAGTCCAATTGTTGAGTTCCTGTCCAGGCGCAGCATTGCAAATGAATCTGGAGAGATCTTCTTCATCATCATCATCCACGGCGAGAACCTGACTTCCAGAACTGGTGCTTGCACTGACGAACACTTGAGAAATGGGGGGAATCACCTTCTTTCCAGGAGTTATGCTGAGCTGAGTAGAGGAAGATGGCTGATACCCAAGGCCATACTTGTCTCGCTTCTCATGAACATCAATCAGCTTGCCCCAGGCACTATGGGGAGTACCAGCTTCTAAGAAAGCCTTAGCATCATTTAAAGACGAGAGGGGCGCTCCGAGTTCCTTCTTATTCTCGACCACAGGGAGCTTGTCAACTGACACAATCTCTAAGGCTTGAAAAGGTGTCTCTTGTATCTCTCCCTCCACTTCAACATAACGGTATGATGCCAGATTATTGACTATCAAATCCTCTTCACCAGTGATCACAACAATCTTGTCATTCACAACAAATTTCAAACACTGGTGGAGAGTAGATGTCACAGCTCCAGCAGCATGAATCCAAGGACGACCCAAGAGGCAAGTGTATGAAGGGTTTATATCCATAACGTAGAAGGCAATGTAGAACATGTGAGGACCAATCAAGACAGGCAGATCAATTTCTCCTTCTACGGACCTTCTAGAACCATCAAATGCTCTAACACTCATAGTGCATGGTCTCATCATAATCCCATCCATACTCAGCTTAAACAAAGTGGCCTTGGGCATCACATTAAGAGAAGAACCTGTATCAATCAGAACTCGAGACAATACAGCGTCCAGACACTTGACGGAGATATGCAATGCTTTGTTGTGTGCTCTACCCTCAGGTGGAAGTTCATCATCAGAAAAACCCAAACAATTACCAGCAGCAATGTTGGTCACAACCCCTTCAAACTGAGGCACGGTAATGTCTTGAGTCACGTGAGCGGAAGCCAGAACTTTCATCAGAGCATCACGATGAGCTTCCGAATGTACCAAGAGAGACAAGATGGAGATCTTGGCTTGGGTCTGATCAAGTTGGTCAATCACTTTGTAATCACTTTTCTTAATGATTTTCAAGAGTTGCTCGGCATCTTGGGCATTACGTGTTACAGGAGGATCAACAGCAACTTGCTTTCCTTTTGCTTGTGTACTAGCCTCTTTGTTGGTCTCTTTAGGAGGCGGAGGAGGGGCAGCAAAGATCCGACCACTACGGGTAATGCCACTAGTGCCAGTAATATTTGTGATACTCGAAGTACCCACTGGAGGACAGTCAAACTTCTTCCCTCGAATGTACACGGCATTATAATTCCAAGGAACAGCCTTAGAATCATTCACAGGAGAGGGAACAAGAGACGAGGTTGAAGGAGTCGAAGGAACATTTGGAACCTGAATAACCAACGTAGTCCTCGGAGCCTGAATGACCAAAGGAGTACTCGGAGCATGAATGACCAAAGAAGTGTCCTGAGTCTTTGATATCTCAGCAGGGTAGTAAGGGATCTCTAAAGTAGCCACATCTTTGACAGGAACGACCCTTTCCACTCTAAGAACACCTTCATCCATTAATTCCTGGATTTCTTCTCTCAACCTAGTGCACTCCTCAGGATTAGAAGAACATTGCAAACAGTAGTCATGTAGTTCACACAAAACCTTTTGTTGCATAAGATACTCTCTGACAACTGCTAGCGGCATCCTGACCTCGTTAACATCATTCACCAGGATCTGATCATCACATAACTCAATAGCATTGGTCGTACCAGCATGAGGAGGCATAGGATTATTCTGCACATTAGGACCAGTAGGAGCGAACGAGATAAGCTTGTCGTCAAGGAGGTCTTGGACCTTCAATTTGAATGCTCTACACTTTTCAATAGTATGGCCTGGAGCCCCTGAATGAAATTCACATCGAGCATTAACATCATAACCGGGAGGGAGAGGACTAGGTGGAGGTCCAAGTTCACGGAGTTGTACCAATTGACCAGCAAGCAACTGAGGGAGAAGCTGAGCATATGACATCGGAACCGGATCGATACGCCTATCTTGGAATCTTGTTCTTTGCGGGCCCCTTTGACCTTGAGGCCTAGGGTTCTGTTGACGATTCTGAGGAGCAGCAGCTTGTTGTTGTGGTACGAAAGGCTGTTGGGGTGCCATCCATGGTTGTGGAAGAGCGGCAGCGTATGCTTGAGGGACATATGGACCAGGAACAGCATAAGGCATCGGATAATAAGGAGGTGGAACAGCAGAATATGCAGGAGCTCGGCCTTGGTCAACAGAAGCGGTGCTAGTCTCACCTTCCTTCTTCTTCACAAACCCAGAATACGGCTTCTTACCATTACCACTTGAGTTGCTAGGATTAGTAACACCTTGAATGGTACCAGCTTTGACACAGTTCTCAACCCTCTCACCAATGATGACCACATCCGAAAAAGAAGGAGAAGTATTACTAACCATGTGCTGAAGATACGGCCCTTTCAGAGTCCCCATAAACAGATCAATCAACTCTCGGTCCAATAAAGGAGGTTGGACTCGAGCAGCAAGTTCACGCCATCTCTGGGCGTATTCTTTAAAGGACTCTTCAGATTTCTGTGACATATTCTGCAGTTGGGCACGGCTAGGAGCCATAGCAGTATTGTAGTGGTATTGTTTCAGGAAGGCATCAACAAGTTCTCCCCAAGTACTGACATTAGACCTCTCGAGTTTCATATACCACTCCAACGGGGCTCCAGTGAGACTATCCTGGAAGAAGTGCATAAGCAGAGGTTCGTTCTCAGCGTGAGCGGCCATCTTACGGCAGTAGGAACGAATGTGAGTCTCTGGGCAGGTAACTCCCTTGTACTTATCAAAATCTGGCACCTTGAACTTCGGGGGAATAACAATCCCAGGTACCAAGCACATAGCAGCAGTGTTAAAACTCGAAGTTTTAGCAACCTCAACGGCCTTAAGGCGTTCTTCAAGAGCTTGGTACATCTTAGCAGTCTCGGTCAACTCAGCAGTGAGATCATGTTCAAGATCAATAACCTCATGGTGGTCGTCCACCACTTTAAGTGTCTCATTAATAGGAGTCTCTTTAGTTTTCACCCCTCCGTCAGCAGAATTGGTAGGAGTATCTTTGACCAAACTAGCGACACTCTTTCTGAGTTCATCCTGTCCTTGAACAACGGCATGGAGAGTCTCCATAAGTTGGGCCATTCTTTCCCCCATAACATCCATATCCCTACGGAGGGCAGCTTGATTCTGTTCAAATTGTTCCATGATTCTCTCGTTGCTCCGGGTACGGTAAGGATGTAAGAAAGTCAGCTTCGTCGTCGGAAAAGAAATTTGCTGCTGAAAGGGACCCCAATTAGTTTCTTGTACAATAACCTGAAAAATGCAATGTGATAATGTGAATGTATGAGTGCATGTGTGCGTATGACGTGATGTGCCATTTTCAGAGTATCCAAGATTTAATATTGATCCAGAATAGCTAACAATGTGACAAAAGATAAGTGTCAAGAGAAACTAGTTCTTTTTATTCATAACAAGAAATTTAAACTTGGGCAAGCCATACATCAACAAGATAGTTCAACAATGGAAATAAAAGACCCCATCCAACAAGTCTGGTGGTGGTCGAAACATACAGACTCAAACATCAATCCATCTGAATATAAAACAGAGGTCCTCCTTGTCTGAAGTGCTCATCGCTCCACTTCTTAGTTTCATCAAACAGCTTCTTGGTTGCTTCTCGATCTCTTCCTTTAAGAAGGCTTTGGATCACCTCATCTTTGCGAAACAAATGCCCATCCAGCTTCTTGCAGCACTCCCTGAGTTCGTCACATCCTTTGCATTCTGGGAGATAATCCTTCTCAGATATGTCCTCCATCATTCGATCTCTGAGCTTGGCATTTTCTTCTGTTAGTCGAGTATTACGGAGGTGACTTCCTTTCAGTTGAGTCTCAACTGCCATTCTTCGAGTGGTCTCTTCTTCCAGTTTCTTTTTCAGATTCTTCACTTCAACTCTAGCATCCCTTTCTATCTTGAGCTTATAAGCTTTCAAGTCTTCTCGGTACTCTTGCTTGAGTTTCTCTTCTGCTTCTTTCATGGCCCTTTTTAGGATCTTCTGGTGATCCTCGACAATAACAGTAGTATCTCTTTCACCTTTTTCCGTTCTAGCCCTCTTTTGAACTCTGGAAGATCCTCCCTTCAGCATTTTGGCTTCGTGCGTCAACTCAACTCTTTTCTGGTCCACAAGACAATGTTTCGGTTGCGCATCCGACTTCTTTTCGTGCAATTGGGTGCATTCCATATCTACCGGGATGCAATTCTCAGCAGGCATAATGGCAATTGGAACCTTAGGTGGTTGCTTGTACAATGGATTAACCTTCGGGAAAGGCAACAGACGATCTTTAACTCTATCCTCAACCCAATCCGTGTAGGCTTGTTTGGCAACAGCATTCTTTTCACCTAGAGAAATCTGATCACTCGTATGGATGTCATTCCAGGCACTCACCACTTTTTCTAAACCTTTTAGATCGGTTCCCTTCTCAAAGCAAACGGATTCAAATATCTCTTTGTCCAAAGGCTTGTTTTCAAGTGCAAAACCCAATTGACGCAGCGCTAGCTTAGGATTATAATTGATAACACCTTTTGTTCCTATGAGGGGAACATTGTCAAAAGCACCACAACTAGTTATAACCTCCTCTACGTCCATCCCAGTAGGACACCAGACAATGTCATTTCCAGTAAGCCCCATGATCCTTTGATGCCATTTCTGAGTAGAAGTAACGAAAGGACCACTTGTAGGTAGGTGGGACTTAAACCAGGTGTATAACAACGGCAAACAATTCCTTATGGCTCCTCCTTTCCCATATCGAGAGTGAACAGAATAGTACGTATCGGCTAGCAAAGTAGGGACCGGATTCTTATCCACAAAAAGACATATAGCGGCCAGATCAACGAACTTGTGAATGTTAGGGAACATCACGATCCCATAGATCAAAGCGGCCAGAAGGGCGTTGAAAGCCTCCCACATCTTTTTGTTAGCCAACTCTTGAGCCTTCTCAACCAAGAAACTCATATAGAAACCATGGGTGTTACCATTCTTCTTCCAATTCCCAAGAACGTCTTCTATGCTCAAATAAAGAGCGTTGGCAATGTTGTTCAAATCTGGTTTCTCTGGGGCACACACGAAAGGAACCTTGTGTTGAATCTTGATATTGAGAAAGTGAGAGTACTCCTCGAGAGTGGGAGCCAACTGATAGCCTGAGAAGGTGAAACAACGCAAGTCAGGATCATAGAACTGGAGAAGAGTAGATAAACCCCATTCGTCGACGTGTGAGTCCAAAAGAGTCAAGATGTTTCCATAATTCTCAGTGAACACAGTTTTATTATGACCAGTGATCAATCCACCCAATTGCCCCAACTGAACCAAACCTTCGCGATGGAAACTGTAAGTGTGAGTACGCCTTGTAGCTTCTCTGGTAGCGGTCACGTTGTTAGCCATCCTGGATGAAACGTAATAACCTCGGATACCCTGAAAAATGGCATGCATATGAGAAATAATACTACTCTTCTTCTTTTCTTTTTTTCTTTTTTTTTTTACTACATCTTTTCTTTCTTTTCTTTTCTCTTTTTTTGGAAGGTAAATATGCCATGATGTAAATGATGCAATGGAAGTTTCCCCACATAGGAGAAGTGTGTGTTGCCTCTGGATAAGATCGGACGTTGCAGGATCAAAGGTCCGGCATAGGCACAATGAAACCATGAGAACACAAGTCATCAGCAGAACAGAACGGTCACCAACGGTACCTGTCATGTATATCCCTCCCCACTCACGGGTGTAGTCTAGGTCAAGGTAGGTCAAAAAAAGCCAACAGAGGATTGAAAGTAGGCGTAATCATACGATATTGCCTCTTTCAACCAAGCTCTGCCCGTGGATACATGATCGGATCAATCAGACATACGTCTTCTGTCCGTCATGGCCACTCTATTCCTAGTTCCTAAGGTATCACTCATGGCCTGGGTATTGGGCCTTTTACCTCATAGAACAATCCCACCCAACCTGCAAAACAGAACAGAAGACCCCAAGGAACACAGAATATAATCCATATGCATGATGTGCAAACAGAAATAAACATGATATGCAGGCAGAAAAGTAAACATGCAAACATATATACAAGGTATAGACATAAAAACAAATAAACACCCAGTAAATAAACAAACAAACGCAGGCTAGGATCGACTCACTAAGGATGGACCAGCAACAGGTCTAGCAACATCCCCAGCAGAGTCGCCAGCTGTCACACGCTCGCGAAAAATGAATAGAGTCGCCACCAATATATTTATCCCATAAGGGAAAGGAATACCAGGAAACCTAACAAAGGAAGGAACAGGGTCTTGCGACCAGAGAATCAAGGTACGGGAGTCGGTTACGCAAGGGGAAGGTATTAGCACCCCTCGCGCCCATCGTACTCGATGGTATCCACCTATGTTTATTTCTATCTAAAGGGTGTCTAACTATGTCTATGTCTAAATGCGAAATGAATGCAGAATGTAGGGAAAATAAAGAATTGTACTCGCACGGGCCCTACCCCGCTGCCTACGTATCCTTTTCAGGAATCAGAGTTACCGTAGCTCGGCTAAAGATTTTCTGTTTGTTTTTGTGTTTTTTAGTTGGGCGGCGTTAACGCTCACGCTCTTGCATAAGGGATCGCCTAGGATGCAATGGAGCGGAGATAACTTGCCCTTAAGAAAAGAAAAAGAGATTGGTTTGTGTCTTTTAGGGTAATTCCATGATGACGAGAACCTACTACAAGGCTTCGCACCACTTCCTTACTTTGTTTTAAATCTTGACCATTTATTAGTGTTTTATGTGTTTTTGGTTGGTGTTTTTTAAGGGAATTTGTTTGTGACTCAGATCATACCAAAAGGAGTTTTGTTTTGCATATTTAGAGAACGCACATCGAGGCCTACGCCACAATCGTTTCTCTAAATAACGGTTAAGAAATACATCGAGGTTTCACACCTCAATCATTTCTTCTCCGTTAAGTAAAGGAGATACAAAAAGAGTTTTTTGTGAATATTTAGAGAATGCACATCGAGGCCTACACCACGATCGTTTCTCTAAACAACGGTTAAGAAATACATCGAAGCTTCACACTTCAATCATTTCTTCTCTGCTAAGTAGGAAAGAACATACATCGGGGCCTACACCCCAATCATTTCTTTCCTACTATGAAATATAGTGACGGTATGATCTTCATCGATATTTATTACGTATTTTAAAAGTCGAAGGGGAAAAGAATGAAAGAAGGGAACTATTTCTAAATCTAGTCTAAGTTGTCTATACAAGGGATTTAAAATGAAAAACTATGCAATTCATTAACAACAAAAAACTATACATGAAATAGGTAAAGGAAATCAATATATGACAAATAAAGTTTGAGAACTATAACAAGTAAATGGTATTCACAATCACACATACATCAATTAAGTCTATAAAAAATCGGGACTAAAATTAATTCCTAAATCTACTAACAAGATTATTTACAAGGAAGTATTAAAACAAAAGAAAATTCAAACCATATTGCAAAGAGAAAGGTTTGTTAAAAAAAAAATACTAAAACAACTAAAAAATATAACAAAAATCGTGACAATTATTTACACACCCTAAAATATCTAAAACAAATTTTTATAGGTTTTTATTAGAGTTAAAAATTGGAATAGTGAATTAAAAGGTTAAAAGAAAACAAAATTTAAAAGAAAAATTCTAAACTACCAGGGGTGCTGAAGTAATTTCCAAATGAGCTAAAACCAGGTTAAATGCATTCTGGGCCAGAAACAGGGGGTGGAGAAAGCATGGGCGCGTAGGCCCAAATTCGTTGGAGTGTGGTGCATTAGCAAATGCGGAGTGTAATTCCAAGAATTTACTCTCAGGCCCAAAACGAAGTGGTTTCGGTCCATCACCTTCAACACTCTAATCCACCTCATTTTTATTCCATTTTATTTTATTATTTCACTTACATTATTCAGTATGTGGGAAAAGAAATGTAACGTGATTTTAAGCATGTGAAAAAAAATCAATCAGGCACACTATCACTTAAGTCACTATATGACAAAAACAATGTCTAAGCCAATCACCACGTTACACTTCATCACCCAATCATATGAATATGGACAAAACTGCAATTAAATGGGGACCAGAATCCAATTAGGGCGTGCCACGTAAGCGAAGAGGGTTGAAAACGTGAACAACAAAATAGATGCCGGAGAGCCACCTCCGGTCATCTTCTCCGATCAACCCCGCCGGAACTATACTGCGATTCGCCCAGAGATAAGGGAACGACACACTACTCCCTTCGGATTTTCGTGCTGAGCACGAATCTGGCTTTAGATTTTATTAACTCTTTCTCTAACATCCAAACCGTGATCAAACCTAAAACCCTAACGTAAAGAACCTTCATCAAAACTCACTCTAAGCATGCTAACGTGTTCATAATCACTTGTAGAACTCAAACAAACAGTTTAACATTCAGATAACAACATATTCGAAGCAAATCGAAATCAACACTCAAGAATCCAAAGCTATGCAAGGCAACAATCATCCATCTCACATAGTAGTATTAATATGCTCAGGGAGTTCGAAATACTTACTTGTTCAGATTCTTGGAGCAAAAGCAGTGGGGAACCTCGTGGATCTGAGCTCCTAATGATGATGCTTACACTTGTTGTGAATCTTCAATGTGTATTGACGGCAGAGAGACAAACTCGTGTGGTTTGAAGATAACGAATCTTGCAGCTAAGGTGTAGATCCACAAATCTTCGAGATAGCCAGTGATGAAGAAGATGCTGAGTCAGCGGAAGGAGCGGTTGATGATGATGATGCTGCAATCGCAAGAGGTGAGGTGATGGATGATGAAGGCCAATGAAGGTTGGGAGCTTTGTGTTGAAGATAGAGGTTCGGTTATGGAGAAGGAGAAGCGGAGGAGAGTGGTGGTTGAAGAGTTAGTTATGGAGGTTGGAGGTGGTAGTTATGGTGGTTTGAAGTTTGTTAGAAGCGTAACAAACTTTCTGTTTCTGTAATGAAGAGAGGGAGAGAATCGAGAGAGAGAGAGAAGGTGAGAGGAGGGAGAGAGTGAAGAGAGTGATGAGAGTTGTGAGTTTTGAAAAATGAGAGAAATGTGTGTCCGTGTGAATCGTGAAGGGCTTGATATTTATAATGGAGTGAGAGTGTATGAGAATATGGTGTGGCTTTGATGTAGTGAATAGTTTCTTGTTTGTAGTAAGCTTCTATCAAGTTTTCATGCATGCAGCCTTTTTGTTAGGTTTATCAACAACTCACGTGATGCTTCCTGTGGCTTGGTGCTTATGGTAAAAATTGCAACACATGGCTGCTATTCCGCGCAAATGCCAGCTACAGGTTTAGTATCTCTTGCTAAGCCAATATGTTCAACATGCTCACTTTATGTGCTTGTAGCTTTAGACATGGTCAACCATTTACCTCAGTCTAAAGATCAATGTGAAGAGGACATGGAATACAACAACATTGACGTTGGAGATACCTTGAAATGATGGATGGAGGTGTAAGAAAGATTGTATGAAACCTGGTGGGAACAAATGCCTTGGACGCGCGTGCACAGTTCAACCTTAGCCGGTCACATTACAAATTACCAATAGCTCACTTCAACGCTTCATATCTCGACGATTAAGTAACCAAATGGTATAATTCTTTGACCTTAGGGTAGAAGGAATGGATGAGATTATTTTGATACCAAATTAGAGTCAATAGAATGCTAACACGTCTCTGAAATTGGCTTTGAAAGTGGCACGCCATGTGTTTGATTGAATGCCTCACGTGACCTGAATTCTATGCCCAGCCAGACGCGTAACTTTGACTTTATGAAGATGAGACTTTGGAGTTTCATAGATCATTCAATATCCACTCAATTTATTTGATTCTTGGTTAATTGTATAGAGAACATGGAGGGGAAGAGAATGATACCAAGTTTGCCTCTTGTGGCCATCTATATTTCTCTATAATCAAGCTCAAATTCAACACACCACGTGTTCGACGAATTGTGTCACGCTGCCCAGGAATCTTCTTAGCATCTTGACTTGTGTCTCAATGATAATGTTCAACTTCAAACCTCAACAACTTTTGATTCAAGCATTTTTTGAAGATGACCCCAACTGCAAACTTGTAGTATTCCATGAGGTGAACATTTTTTATGTTGTAACTTTTTTGAATCGAGGCCCAGAAGTACATGTAAAATGGTTGTGAAGTGAGCTGATCAACCATGCCAAAAACTCAATATTTTTTCTAAGTGTTAGAACTTATCATTTTTGGTATTTTCTATTTTTGGTAATTTTTGTCAAACTCCCGATTTTATCTATTCCTTGACTTTTCTTGACCGATTTTTCACCAAAAGTCGGTATTTGAGTGATTGACCCGATTTTGACCCAAAAGTCAACTGTTCTGATTTTCCTCCGATTTTAATGAAATTCCCGATTAATCCGCTTCTGACCCATAGAAATCAACTGAACACTTCCACACAAGCATCGTGCCACTTCTCTCCATAAAATCGACTCTTGATCAATGTATTTGACCAAAAAGTCAACTGCGTTGACTTTGGTCAAGAAACCTAATTCAGGATAATCAGATGAACATCAAGCTTGCACTTTTCAAACAATGCCTTGAGTTGAGAATGAGAGGGCCCCAACCCAGGGGGGCTTCAATGAACAAAGAGCCACATGATTACACCTCAGATTCACACATTTGGTAAGAGATTCTCTGCTATAAAAGCTATCCCTTGCTAGTCTCTGATTAATACAAATGATATGAATGCATGAGTTATGTTAATGACTTAATGGGAGATATGTACATGAGATGAGAAGTCTAAGCCAGTTGGAAATCAAGGGTAGGACAAATTTGGGGTATGACAAACACCACAAATTAAAAATATTTTAGTGGACAAGTTAAC